>NW_020528086.1:262500-355525 GCF_003368295.1 Carassius auratus
GGGTTCGGGCTATGCTCCGGGCCCAGACCCCTCCCCCAGGACAGCACGCCAAAATATGCCTACTATTTGCCTTCAGATTAGATGTAAGGGTGAACTCGTGAATGACGTAAGCGTGCTCCGGCACGAATGCTGAAACCCTATATGAGTGCAGGCCAGAGGGGGAGTGGGGGGGGGGGCAATCGTACTCGGCCCGGTTCATGGCAACCGTGCCTAGTGTGAGTACACCCTAACTCACAGCTCGTCTGACCCGAACTGATTCTTTTGATGATTGATTCTGAACTGATTCTGTGCTAGTGTTATGAGTGCGGGTAAACTGAAGACTTGAATGAAGGGCAGTCATTGCGAATGACATTTCATCGAGCGCATTTTTCCAACTGGTTTTATTTGATCGAATCGTCCGAAAGAACCGGTTCACTTGAGCACCTGTACCTTTGCCTCTTACGTGCCCTTTTGTCAAAGCAAAATTTCCTCGATTTTTTTTTGTGATAACATTCCCTTTTATGAATGCCTGCCCCCGCCCAATCATAATATTAGTACAATTTGTTAATAATAATTAAGCCGTAAATAAAATGACCAACATGATGATCTCATGACCTCATCCGACCGGGACGATTTTTTTATTGCTAAAGGACATTTTCTACACCGTGGCAGCTGGTAAGTGGTGTTTCATTCTCAGCAAAGTGATTCTGATGTTTATTTACTTATTATTATTTTACAAGAACGATGTGATGTGAGAACATGCAGATATGTTGTTTATATTGCTGTGTGTAGCCTGTAGTGTAGAAGTAACGCTAGCGTGCTGTTTGAGGGAGAAAGGTTTCACAGGCATTGAAGGGTCTGGTCTTTTTTATGTTATTTGACTATACTATTATTATATTACAGTACTTATTTATTTTTTGACACAGAGTGTCTTAAAAATAATTATCACAACACTGGTAAGGCTTATTCAGATTTTCTCATTCTCTGAATTATCATTATAAAAATAAAAACAATTCAGAAATGAATTAAATATAATTATATTTTAAATGTGATGTAAATATATATATATTTCTACAATAGCAACAGTGTTTACCACAGCAAGACCACTTTAGCCTGTAAACTCAATAATATCTCTCTGGAAATAAATGTAAAAATATCAATGTAAAAAAAAAAAATGCATAATATACCTGACATCAAAGTGCAGTGTGAAGGATATGAATAACAAATGTAGCCTGTCATTTGTTAACATTGCAAAGGTGTTTGATTTTAGACAACAACTACAACGGTAATAAAAAATATGAATCACTATATTCCAGTGTATCATTTTTTTTATGTTTTGAATCAATTTTTAAGGTGGACTTATTAATTAGTTGCAAGAGTAGTAGTAATAGTTAAAATAATAGATTAATGCTGAAATAGTAAATTGAGCCTTGTTCCTAGATGAACAGAGAGTGGAAAGTAATAGATCAAATGAGTAGATGGAGATAGAGGAAGAAAAAGAGGGAAATTTAGAGTCACAAGTGACAGAAAGAGAGCAGGGAAAGGCAAGCCAGGAGACAGAGGCTGGTGAGAAAGAGGAAAATGTAGAGGCACAAGTGTTTTCTATAGTTTTTACTATAACCGCTGTTCTTAATTATTCTGTAGAACAGAGAAGAAAAAGCCATCAGGTAGGGACAATTTAAGACATTTCAGTTTCTAATCCCAGAGCTATTATTATTTTAAACTTAAAATTGTCTTCTCTTTTGTGTCTTTTTCAAAACTGCATCAAAGCATTTGTAAAATATATTGCTGTATTGATATTTTGAGCAGCACCATTTAAAGCCTTGTTCCATGTGCCCCTTTTATACTTTGAGCACCTGCCCCTCCAAAGGTCTCTGCACGGCATTGTTCAGAGGGACTGTCAGCCACGTTAAAAAAGTTAACCGCTTAAGTCATTTGTGGATTCATGCGTATTGGTGACACGAACCATTTAAAGTGCCAACCCTTTAAAGTTTGTGCATATTGTTTGCAAACTGCAATTGATTAATTAATTGATTAAAATTGCAATTGATTAAAAAAACAAAGTAGTTGATTTGCTGTGTTGTTTTTGTTGTGTAGTAGCAGTAATATGCAGTTATTAGCCATGTCCACTGTATTTTTTGCTGGTTTTCATGAGACCCCCCTTGAAATGACCAGGACCCCCCATTGCCCCCCCCAATCAAAATTGTCTGGAGCCGCCACTGTCTCAGTGTGTTCTGAGTGACAGTGTGTGTTATCTCAGTGAGGGTCGTGTGTAGTGTTTTTCCTCTCAGTGTGTTCTGAGTGACAGTGTGTGTTATCTCAGTGAGGGTCGTGTGTAGTGTTTTTCCTCTCAGTGTGTTCTGAGTGACAGTGTGTGTTATCTCAGGGAGGGTTGTGTGTAGTGTTTGGCTGCACTGAGCATGTTTTGAGCCGTGTGTTAAGAGTTGTGTTGCTTGGAATGAGTTTTGCAGCTGATGTGAACTGTTTAGCTCAGGTGACTGTTGCTAGTGCAGACTGTAGTTAGAGTTTTGCACATGTAGCTCCAGTTGTGCTCACTGTCATTTAACAATCGTAAAAACCTGTAAAAAAGTTCTGCCGTAGCATTTCACTGATCTTTCACTTATTATGTATTCTAGTCAAGATATTATATATGCTGCTTTACTCTTTTAATGTACTAAAGTGCAATGTAAAAACGTGTGTACACAATAAGTGCATTGTATCAAATTATTAACTTTTAATGTAAGTACACAATAGTTAAAAACAAAATATGCTTAAAACATGCATTTAGTATAGCATTATTTAAATATACTAAGTATGTCCAAAAAAAGCACCATTTAAATCTATTTCCTTTTCACATGGGCTGCTGGACTACAGCAGAAGTGAAACTGGTGTGTTTCAGTCCAGATCATGTAACCAATCAAACAGTGACTCTGGGAGTGTGAGCTGAAAATCTCATTTGCATTGTCAGGGTGGAGTGATTGTGACCCTCTCAGAATAGAGCAGCTCTGTCTCCAGAGACCATGTTCAAACCCCAAGAGCTTTATTTGACTAGATTTACTGCTACTGATCGAGCTTCTGAAAAACACCTGGACAAACACTACATGCATCTTCATCTGTTAGTTGAATGATGTTGTCAGACACAAATGGAGTTTGTTGAGAAGCTTTATTGAATGTTGCAGCACACACAGCAGATTGAAAGATCAGCCAGTGCTTTGACACTAGAGCTCTCTTTCAGTATTGAGTTGTAAATGACTACAGCTGCAGCACTAGACTCATGTGAATCCTGCCTGACACAGGACACTCAGATACGCTCATCTTCAGGAGAGAGCAGCGCTCACTGGAGAAACATCAGCACTGCGAGCGACTAACAGCGACTCTTGTGGAACGAGGCCTCATGAGGAGCTCCATCATGTGTTACTCTGCAGACGTACTGCTCTCCCGCTTCCCAGCGTGCTTTGCTGAGGGTCAGGACACTACTGCGGCTGTAGCGGCCGTCCTGCTCGCTCTCTGCGCTGGTCACAACCCCCTCGGTGACCTCTGAGCCGTCCAGTGTCCAGCTCACCAGCGCCCCCTGTGGAGAGTAAGAGCTGAGCAGGCAGAGCAGTGCGGCTGAGTCTCCAGAGATCTGCAGAGAAGAGGGCGGCAGCAGAGACACTGAGGGCTTCACTGTGGGACCAGCTGCAGGAGACAAACACAACACATTCACAAACACAAACACTACATACATTTCAATGAAACCTAAAAAATGAAACAAAATATATTAAGATATTTTACTGCTTTAATCCCAGTAGATTTATATCCCTAAATGATGTCTTTGTATCGTAGTACAGTGAGAAATTCAACTCAAAACACAATTTCACGGATATCGTGTGACTACAAATGATACTGGAATTAGAAATTAAGCAACTGAGTTCTTATATATAATGAGCTTTTCTTAAATGCACTGAATTATGAGCACAACATGAGCAAAGGAGATTCAAAATCATCGACTGATCTATAGAAAGTAGCTCCGTTTACATTTTAAAGTATTTGTATTTTCATTTTAAATCTTTTTTTCCCCCATGTATAAAATATGTCATAAATAATACAATCAACAGTGAGCCACATTATGAAAAATTTAATAATTCAGATGAAATCATCTGAATTTCTAAACAACACAATATTTGAGTTTAAATATTTACTGTACAACTATATTTATAAAATGTGTAGCACTTTGCAGTAAGGTTCATAAGTTAACGTTAATTAATGCATTAATTCATATTAACTAACAATGAACAACACATTTGTTACAGTATTTATTAATCTTAGTTAACAATGATTAATAAAGGTTCAACTGTTCATTGTTAGTTTATGTCAACTCGGGTCAATTAATTAATATTAGCAGATAAAACTTTGAATTTTAATACTGTATTAGTAAACAATTAATATGGGATAGACTGAGATTAATAAATGCTTTACAATAATTTTTCATTGTTACTTCACAGAAACTAATGTATTTGACTGAATAAATCAAATAAAATATATACAATTCTGGTTCAGATAAAAAAAAAAAAATAAAAAAAAAGATAATAATAATAATTGTACACAATCTGTATGTTTTTAATAGAGAATTTTAACAGACTTACCGAACACCAGTTTAGTTCCTCCACCGAATGTGTACCACAGTGATACAATCTAATGAAACACTCGTACAAAAACCTCTATTCCACTCGAGTGAACACACACTCCAGCAGAAAGAGAAACACTTCAACACACTCCTTCATACAAAATAGTTTTTACATTTGATTTCTGACATTAATTTATATTAACCGTGCAATCTTGTAATAAGTTTATTCAGTTGAAATCAATTTATCATCGTGTCAATGGGTAATTCATCTTGTTTATAATGTTTCATAAAGTGTTTTATTCTTCCTATTCTCACCCTTCACTTGAAAAAACTCACTCTCAACAGAAATGGTGTAAAGTACAGTAATGAGATGAAGAGTTAAATCAGAGGTTTAGAAATAACTGCTTTAATCTACATAATGGTGGTCCTACCTCGTGAATATCATATGATATAATATAAATGATTATAATAAATGAATCATGGGTGATAAATATTTCTGAAGAGGGTGATTCTACAAAGGGTTTTGTGTCACATTGCATTCAGTGTAAAGTTCTTATTTTAAAATCCTATACTTTATTTAAAGGTGATGTTACAGTGTAATTACATAAATCCTGAGTAATATTAATTTCTATGAATGTAGGGTTATGGTTAGGGTTTTGGATTATGCATAATTTACTGTTGTTGTTAGACAACCCATTCTCACTCCAAAGGCGTCAAAAACCGAAGCATGGTCAAGCGCCCCTAGCGTCACTTTTATGACGCCAAATGTGCCTCTCGGCGTCGAATATCGAAGCACTACGACCTTCATTGCTTTCAATGGGAAACTTTTGGCGTCAGAATTTGACACGAGGACATGAGATGTTTATCGCTATGAAATCACGTTCAAGAAGTCTCAGCACACATCGCGATACTTGCTATCAGTTCCACAGTTTGGGTGAGTAGTCGTATATACGCTCTTTTAATGCCTTTTATAAAATGTATTCTGTCTTATTTATTAATCAAATTAGTGCCATATGTTTAATCGCTGTATTATATCGGTCATCCGCGGCTGTCTTTGAGTTTCATTGCGTTTAAATAAATGAACACAGCTGCTAATTAGTCTGATTAAACTCTATCTGTCACGTGACGTGCCATAGACCTTTGAACAGTTTTATATTATTATTAGTGCTGTCAATCGATTAAAAAAAATTAACTAATTAATCGCACAATTTTTAAAAATTAATCGCGATTAATCGCAATTAAAAGACTGAAACTTTTTGGATATGTAAATGTAAAATGTTAATAATTAATGTAAACTCAAGACAAAGAAACTATTTAAATTCAAAATATGATTGTTTATTGGAATTTTTGTTTAACTTGTAACACAGATTTTCTCATGTAAACAACATACCTGCAATAAACCATCAATATCCTCCAAATTAACTGTTGGCTTGAAAGCCATATTTATTACAGAAATAAAAACACAGAAATGTAAGTACCATTTGAATTTCAAAACAATCAATGCCAATAAAAAACAAAAATGATTTCCATGTTGAATTCTAAGTGGACTGCAAAAAAATTCCAAAGTATAGTCATTGCCAGTGCTTTAAGTGGGCCTGTACGCACAGGTACTCAGTACCGCCACTTCCAAATATAGCTCTTGAGCGTACCGCCACCTCTCCGTGCGCCCAGAACGTGCTTGTAGCGTACCGGTACGATCATTTGGACATCTGTTTTAATAGAGGTTTTAATCTTTTAATCTTTTTTTAATGCCGATTTTCAGAGCGCCCTTCACAATGCAAGCTTCCTAATTCATCCCACCCAGAGCAGAAACTACATTACCCATTCACCCTTAAGTTATACAAGTGAACAGCGCATGTGTCGCTTTTCCCGCTGTTAAGTGTCAACAACTCAACGTGCCCGGAGAAGGTGTGTGAAACTCGTTGTGAGTTATACTAAAGCAAAATCTTGAGTATTTATTGTCTGATAAACATTAAAAACTGTCTGCGGAGGTTGAGTCGTCCTGCAGCCCCCGCCGGCTGTTCATTGGCTGCAGCATTTTTTTTCTAAGTTCTAAAAAAATACCGTAGACGGCAAGGCACAAATTTAGATATTCCTTTATCTAATTAATCTATAGCCTATGCACAAAGACAATATGATCTTTTTGTCCCCTTTTTGTTTTAAAGCTTGATGAAGAGAGAGAGCGCAAGTTGCTGCAGCTGAGGAGGACAGTGATGCACGCGCACAGGAGTGATTGGCAGTTCGCGGCACTGTGTACCAAAAATACTCCGCTACACAATTATTTCGTTATTTTAATGTTGCTGTTTATTGTGGCAGACTAAATGAAAATGTTTCTTGTGGCAGACTGAAGAGTAATCCGGCAGAGTTTTATACTGAAACTTTCCGTCTAAAAGTCCTTCCTTGGTCTTATCCATATTTCTTTGCACGTTGAACACACATAGGCCACAACTGGAAATAAAAAAAACTGCAACCGCGTTAATTGCGTTATTTTTTTTTTAACGCGTTAAATATTTCAAATTAATCGAATGCGTTAACGCGCTAATTTTGACAGCACTAATTATTATTAATTTCAGGATTAATGATGTAAGTTGTATTTGTAGTAAAATCATGGTAATCACGACACTTACAATAGTAATAAATGAAATGTGAAGTTAAAACACAGTAAACGGGACATTAGTAACTGTAACTGTAGTTTTACTATGGTATATTAATAATCAATACAACAATACAATAATCACCAAACCAGCTATGTTTGTATCACTGTAATGTTAGTGTTTTTATTTGCTTTTATATGACAGATATCACAGTAATCATATGTTCTGTAGTATGCTTTTAATACCTTTTAATGTAAATCCCCAAAAAAAAAAAAATCAAATTAAAAATAAATAAAAAAACATGTATTTTTCCATTTTGCAGTTCATTCATATCAGTTTATATTTATATATACATTTATATATATTTATTATATCTAAATATTTTGCTCACAGATCATTATTAACATTCTTTATATAATCCAATTTTATTTACTCTCCCCATTTTATTATTTTTATTTTTATTTTTAGCTGAAAAGACATAAAGGCAGTCAGCCCAGTGGTGTTTCTGGAGAGGGATTCCTTCAGAAATGGAGAAGACAGAAAGCTGCGGAGGCAGATATATGCAGCAGTAAGTCTGTGATAGTTTGTCTCTTTTATTAAACATTCCTGCTGTTATAATTTGTACAGCATTTGTTGTTTCTTAAACTATTGCACTGTCCAAATACCCACACTTGCCATCTTTGCACTTGACCACTTGATTACTTATTTGAAGTCTTTCCTGTATTTGGCCTAGTGTTCGAGTGAGCATGATGACCACAAGTGTGTGTCGAACTTTTCATGACCTGATGACTGTGTTTCCCAATCCTGATCCTGGAGAACCCCAGCACTGCACGGTTTTGGTGTCTCTCTTATCTGCCTTGGAGTCTTCACTGATGAGCTGATGAGTTGAATCAGGTGTGTTTGATCAGGGAGACATCTCAAATGTGCAGTGTTGGGGTTCTCCAGGACCAGGATTGGGAGCCACTGCCTTATGGGACACTTATGTGTTTACAGAGATTTTTAATATCTAATTATCAATATTTCACATACTGTACATTGGACAGCTTCCCATGACCTCTTGTGAGATCTCGGCAAAAAGTCTGACGATTTATTCCAAAACATGATGCATGATGGGATACACTAAGCTTTGTATAGCGCTCCGGAGCAGTATTGGAGAGGTTTAGTGTGTGTTAAGGACGCTGTGCTTTGGCATTATTAAGACCGTGGACAGTCTCGTTCACACACTGTCACGTACACACACTCTCAAGTTTTTACAGAGGCTGCTTTTATGGTCTAAACAAAACACAGTGTAATGTATAAGTTGAATGTAATGTAATATTTCCTTCCTTTCTGTCTTACAGGATTGTTTGAGGATAACACTGTAGTTCTCCATCATGCACAAGGACTCACCTCGTTAACTCTTTATCACCCACACACACAGAAATGGTCCCTGGATCAGTGATTAGACTTTGCAGTGGTTTGATTTTTGCAGAAGATGTAACTTTGTTTTAATTATAAGCTCATAATGAATACATTACAGAACCAGTGATGAAAACAATAGTTAAAAATAGCGCTCCATATTAAAAATATATTGCACACTTGACATGCATGTCTTCATGGTGTTTTTTTGTGAGTTTGAAACATTTACATTGTGTTGTATAACATTTTGGTCACAACACTTTTTCCAGTGTTCTCTGAAAGACATACTTTATTTACTGTTTTGTTTTTTAATAAAAGCATTTTCATTTGCATACTGAAAATAGTTCATGTTTACAACATAACTGCCTTTTTATTCTTTATGGTGGCAAAAACGAGCTTGGTGACAAAGGATGCAGTGTAGTAATTTGGGCATGTTGTCTTTAAATGAGTTTGACATATCAATAAATAATGGAAGATCCTTACAAAAAGATGCATGTTTATTATGCTTTATGTATTTATTTGTTCATTCATTCATTCATTTATAATTTCAGTTTTTATTCCTAGAGTTCAAATGGTAGAGAATGGTAAATCACAGAAACACAAATGTGAACAATTTTAACTTTAAAACACAATGTAATATACAATGTAAAGTTTAGAAGCACGTCATTTGATTAGTAAATATATTTGTCTTTGGTCAAAAAAAATATATATATAAATCTTAAAAATGTGTCTTATATTTATTATAGAGGAATCTGTCTGTTGGATACAACTGCGACTGCTGGGCATGTGCACATCAATATTGCCCAATGTTTGTCAAGTTGAACAACGGAGGAAGGTGAAGACGTTAATAAAACCGAATCTAATAAGTAGCAAGCTTAATCTATTGTTAACCGTATCTATCCCTTCAGCCGAAAAACGAAAGACATCTGTCATAAATGGATAAGGAAGTGTGACGCTACTGCTCAGCTTAGATGTCATTGGCTATGACTTTTCAGGACAGTCTGTGGTTGGACTATCTTTTAACCCATATTAAACAGCGCATCATGTAAAAAAGTATGTTTTGCTGCTATCATCACATTAGTAATATATTAAGTCAACAATGAAGTGTTGCTATCTTGACAAAAATGACATCTTTAGCGAGATCCTAATCCTAACCCTAAGCATAACTTCAATGAACTACAAAAAACAGCCCCCTAGTGTTGCCTTTGCATAGATAGAACGACGGAGGCTTGTGGGTAATGTAGTTTAAAACTTTTTATTAACGAAACGAAATAAATTATTTATTTTAAGGAAAACTGGATATCTAAATATGTTTATTATGCAAACCTCTATGATATATTTGAGAGGCAGGCTGAAATGTGGTATTTTACAGTGAGCAATATTTAAAATGCCTTTATGTCAGCTTTCCATTTATTTCTGAAAACTGAGCTCAACATTATTTTATCAGCATAGCATAAGTAATAATCCTGCCCATTTTCTCTTTGATATGTTAATTGGACTCTGATTTACAGCCATTTGAATTGTACAGTTTTGGGCTCTTCCGGGGGGTGCTACTGGGCCCCTGGCGGTAGAAGGGCAGTAAAACCTACATATATGTATTCTCCTCATCATGAACAACAAACTGAGCTGAGTCACATTTATATCTGACAGTTTTCACAGTCCTCTGTTTTCTATTCTATTCATCATGACTATTATACCTTTTGACAGGACATTGTGAGGCCATCTGATGAAACATGGAAAAATTAGAAAGAAATTATTTAATAATGAAAATAATAGATTATTTCTTTGATTTTTGAAGTAAATGGCAAGAAATATAATGGATGAACCTGCAACAACTTGCCTTTATCTATTCCCCACTGTAAAGCAGTAATCAAGGACAATGTATACACATTGTGATACTTCACTATTACACAAGGACAAATTCATGCAGTGCTAAGAATATTAATTTATATATATATAACTATTTAGCAAAAATCAGTGTAAAAATGTCCTCTTCACCCCCGTATCTTGCTCCTCAGGTGCTGGACATCAGTAATGTGTGTGCTCTTGGTTTTAATGCAGTACAAGATCCACGTTGATCATTCCTGCTACATTCTCAGTTATCCCTCAAGTGCTTGTAACAATAAAGCCCATGGAACCATATTGTAATGCAGAATAATTAATCTCGTAACTCCCTTTATTTCACTAAAAAATGTGCTAAATGTTACTAAAATATAAAAAAATTACTTTCTGGTGTACTGATGTCCCAGATGTTATTAATCCGATCGAAAATGTTTATGTCTTAAATAAAAAATAATCCCAATAATTAATATGTCGTTTTTCCAAGTCTAAAATAAACACATATGAGCCTACCTAGTAAAATTATGTATTTACCAAGAATCTTCAGAACACAATATTCACCATTTTCATTTTATTGAAGCATAGACTATAAAGTTGATAAAGTAGCATCAAGACAAATACGATTCAATGAAAATAATTATCATCAAAAATACATTAACCTCATATATAAATCAGTTCACACAGATGAGTGATGAAATGTCCTTAAAAGTCACACAGTCCCATTCAGTCAACTGTGATACAGATCATGTGATACATACAGTATTGTTCAAAATAATAGCAGTACAATGTGACTAACCAGAATAATCAAGGTTTTTCGTATATTTTTTTATTGCTATGTGGCAAACAAGTTACCAGTAGGTTCATTAGATTCTCAGAAAACAAATGAGACCCAGCATTCATGATATGCACGCTCTTAAGGCTGTGCAATTGGGCAATTAGTTGAATTAGTTGAAAGGGGTGTGTTCAAAAAAATAGCAGTGTGGCATTCAATCACTGAGGTCATCAATTTTGTGAAGAAACAGGTGTGAATCAGGTGGCCCCTATTTAAGGATGAAGCCAACACTTGTTGAACATGCATTTGAAAGCTGAGGAAAATGGGTCGTTCAAGACATTGTTCAGAAGAACAGCGTACTTTGATTAAAAAGTTGATTAGAGAGGGGAAAACCTATAAAGAGGTGCAAAAAATGATAGGCTGTTGAGCTAAAATGATCTCCAATGCCTTAAAATGGAGAGCAAAACCAGAGAGACGTGGAAGAAAACGGAAGACAACCATCAAAATGGATAGAAGAATAACCAGAATGGCAAAGGCTCAGCCAATGATCACCTCCAGGATGATCAAAGACAGTCTGGAGTTACCTGTAAGTACTGTGACAGTTAGAAGACGTCTGTGTGAAGCTAAGCTATTTTCAAGAATCCCCCGCAAAGTCCCTCTGTTAAAAAAAAGGCATGTGCAGAAGAGGTTACAATTTGCCAAAGAACACATCAACTGGCCTAAAGAGAAATGGAGGAATATTTTGTGGACTGATGAGAGTAAAATTGTTCTTTTTGGGTCCAAGGGCCACAGGCAGTTTATGAGACGACCCCCAAACTCTGAATTCAAGCCACAGTACACAGTGAAGACAGTGAAGCATGGAGGTGCAAGCATCATGATATGGGCATGTTTCTCCTACTATGGTGTTGGGCCTATTTATCGCATACCAGGGATCATGGATCAGTTTGCATATGTTAAAATACTTGAAGAGGTCATGTTGCCCTATGCTGAAGAGGACATGCCCTTGAAATGGTTGTTTCAACAAGACAATGACCCAAAACACACTAGTAAACGGGCAAAGTCTTGGTTCCAAACCAACAAAATTAATGTTATGGAGTGGCCAGCCCAATCTCCAGACCTTAATCCAATTGAGAACTTGTGGGGTGATATCAAAAATGCTGTTTCTGAAGCAAAACCAAGAAATGTGAATGAATTGTGGAATGTTGTTAAAGAATCATGGAGTGGAATAACAGCTGAGAGGTGCCACAAGTTGGTTGACTCCATGCCACCCAGATGTCAAGCAGTTTTAAAAAACTGTGGTCATACAACTAAATATTAGTTGAGTGATTCACAGGATTGCTAAATCCCAGAAAAAAAAAATGTTTGTACAAAATAGTTTTGAGTTTGTACAGTCAAAGGTAGACACTGCTATTTTTTTGAACACACCCCTTTCAACTAATTGCCCAATTGCACAGCCTTAAGAGCGTGCATATCATGAATGCTGGGTCTTGTTTGTTTTCTGACAATCTACTGAACCTACTGGTAACTTGTTTGCCACGTAGCAATAAAAAATATACTAAAAACCTTGATTATTCTGGTTAGTCACATTGTACTGCTATTATTTTGAACAATACTGTATAAGACATGTGATACGGTTTCAGAAAATAATGATTCCCATCATCACATCTAAACTGGTTTCATCTCCCCATCGTGTTCTTCTTCTCTCGTGTCTGGAAACAGTTTGTGGTTGATATCCAGCACTGATGTGGTGTAGCTTCTCTCAGTCAGAGGATTTCTCAGTCCTAAGATCCCAGACCTGGTCAAAATGAAACAAACAATCCAGATGAAGTTGTTTAATGGACAGAGAGCTCAGCTTATGTTCTGTGTGATTTTAGCAGGGTGAGCAACTATGACCCTTGTAGTACTGTACACATACCATTCTTCAAGCTGGTTTGAGACCTTTTGAGAAGCTTTTTCTCTGAAGACAATTTACCACATCCTCTTCTTTCACTCCTTTCAAGAGCATCACTTGGTCAAAACCCCTCATATGGCTGATGAGATCATCTGTACAAATTAAAATACTGCAATAAAAATGTAATTCTGCAAGAATTAAGAAAAAGTTACAGAAGCAAAGGTCTTGCTCATGAGACTGCATTAGCATGTGTAGTTCTCAGAGACTCTAGAATTAATCTATTGTTGCAGTAAATGTGTTTTTTTCCTCTAGAATCTTTCTCCAAAGTTCCTGACTTCTCTCACAAATGTGTTTTAGTCTGTGCAGTGTAAGGCCTGGCTTCAAACCAATCCACTATCAATTCACAATTTATAACATAACATTTAGAAAACAATGAAATAATGTCAATTGGTGTTTATATCAACTAAACCAATTTCATGATACTTGTCTACTCTTAAAACAGGTGGTGTGTTTTTAAAAACATAAAATGTCCAGTCACACTTTGCTAACATGCTGTAATGGTAATAGTAAAAAAAGAAATCAAGGCTGACATGACCAGTTCTGTGAGAGATCATCATAAAATGTTGTATAACACAGCATTGCTTCAACACTCACATACCAGAGGACTTCTGTTTGCTTGAGCACAAGATGGCCGTCTTCATTTCTCATCCTGAGCAAATAATTTCCTTGGTCTTCCTTCTCTTCTGTGAAACAAGAAAATCTCTACTTACTCTCTGTGCAATTAATATTGCTCATTAAACATAATTAAGTTAATTTAAAGTAAGATTCAGACTAGAGCATTTGATGAGTAAATGTTGATTAAAAAAAAATATTCTAAACAAATGTACCTGGGAAGAGCTGATCATGGCAAGATTCGCTGAGACTCAGTAATAGCTCTTTTAGTTTTTAGGACGGTTTGTGAGGGTTGGCTCTTGAGTGAGCTGTTGAGCTCGATATTTTAGACCTGAAAAAGAAGAACAGCATTAGGATTATCTGCAAAAAATCCTGTAAGACAGAAAGAAGAAAATATTATTAAGTACGTGCAACTTGTACATTACACCTCTGTAAAGATGCTGTATAATTAAATGTTAAATGCATCCATTATTGAATACAAGTAATTAATAACAAGCTATAGTCATATGAATTCTTTTGATAGTGTCAGATGAGACCGTCCTGGGGCTTGTACAATATCATACAAGTGTTAAACTGGATTATTAAGACTATGATGTGCGACCGTGTTTAGGGATCATTTTTAAGACTTTGACCCTGTCCAGATACCCACACTTGCAGTCTTGGCCACTTGAGAGTGTGTGTACGTGACAGTGTGTGAACGAGACTGTCCCCGGTCTTAATAATGCCAAAGCACAGCGTCCTTAACACACGCTAAACCTCTCCAATAATGCTCCGGAGAGCTATACAAAGCTTAGTGTATCCCATCATGCATCATGTTTTGGAATAAATCGTCAGACTTTTTGCCGAGATCTCACAAGAGGTCATGGGAAGCTGTCCAATGTACAGTATGTGAAATATTGATAATTAGATATTAAAAATCTCTGTAAACACATAAGTGTCCCATAAGGCAGTGGCTCCCAATCCTGGTCCTGGAGAACCCCAACACTGCACATTTGAGATGTCTCCCTGATCAAACACACCTGATTCAACTCATCAGCTCATCAGTGAAGACTCCAAGGCAGATAAGAGAGACGCCAAAACCGTGCAGTGCTGGGGTTCTCCAGGATCAGGATTGGGAAACACAGTCATCAGGTCATGAAAAGTTCGACACACACTTGTGGTCATCATGCTCACTTGAACACTAGGCCAAATACAGGAAAGACGTCAAATAAGTAATCAAGTGGTCAAGTGCAAAGATGGCAAGTGTGGGTATTTGGACAGTGCAACAGTTTAAGAAACAACAAATGCTGTACAAATTATAACAGCAGGAATTTTTGATAAAAGAGACAAACTATCACAGACTTACTGCTGCAAATATCTGCCTCCGCAGCTTTCGGTCTTCTCCATTTCTGAAGGAATCCCTCTCCAGAAACACCACTGGGCTGACTGCCTTTACGTCTTTTCAGCTAAAAATAAAAATAATAAAAAGGGGAGAGTAAATAAAATTGAATTATATACAGAATGTTAATAATGATCTGTTAGCAAAATATTTAGATATAATAAATATATATAAATAAATATAAACTGATATGAATGAACTGCAAAATTGAAAAATACATGTTTTATTATTTATTTTTAATTTGATTTTTTTTTTTGGATTTACATTAAAAGGTATTATAAGCATGGTACAGAACATATGATTACTGTGATATCTGTCATATAAAAGCACATAAAAACACTAACATTACAGTGATACAAACATAGCTGGTTTGGTGATTATTGTATTGTTGTATTGATTATTAATATACCATAGTAAAACTACAGTTACTAATGTCCTGTTTACTGTGTTTTAACTTCACATTTCATTTATTACTATTGTAAGTGTCGTGATTACCATGATTTTACGACAAATACAACTTGCATCATTGATCCTGAAATTAATAATAATATAAAACGGATTGAAGGTCTATGGCACGTCACGTGACAGATAGAGTTTAATCAGACTAATTAGCAGCTGTGTTCATTTATTTAAACGCAATGAAACTCAAAGACAGCCGCGGATGACCGATATAATACAGCGATTAAACATATGGCACTAATCTGATTAATAAATAAGACAGATTACATTTGATAAAAGGCATTAAAAGAGCGTATATACGACTACTCACCCAAACTGTGGAACTGATAGCAAGTATCGCGATGTGAGCTGAATGAGACTTCTTGAACGTGATTTCATAGCGATAAACATCTCATGTCCTCGTGTCGAATTCTGACGCCAAAAGTTTCCCACTGAAAGCAATGGAGGTCGTAGTGCTTCGATAGTCGACGCCGAGAGGCACATTTGGCGTCATAAAAGTGACGCTAGGGGCGCTTGACCATGCTTCAGTTTTTGACGCCTTTGGAGTGAGAATGGGTTGGATAACTTGGGGGACTAGACATAGTCTCAGAAAAATGGTTGCAGGAATCTAAATTTTCATAGTATATTCTTCAGATTTGAAATAGAAACTCATGAGACATTTGACTTTCAGCCCATTACTTTTCTAGATTGCTACAGAACTGATTTCATTTATTTTTTAAAACAATAATTTAGTGTGGTAAAAAAAAAAAAAAAAAAAAAATTCAAGGCACTTCAGTGTCAATAACATTAAATATTTTTGATACACTCTGCTTGATAATAAAGTACAGCCCGAAGAGTCTTCTTTCCAAAGTCACCAAAATGATGTGTGTAACACACTAAAGTAAGAACTGTTAAAGTTAAAGTTAGCTAGGGCACTTTGCAGCTGTGAGTCCCATAATGTGGGGTCTGGTTAACAGGTTAAAGGTGGCTCTCCCTCCTTTTCATTGCCTCTACAAAAAGTGATAAATGATATTTTGTTCACAAGCAGCAAAATGTCACTGTTACCGTCTCTAAAAAGTACAATATAACGTTGAGGCAAACAACATGTGCCCTGTAAAATAAAAGCCTAGGTAAAGTTGCACTCAACTAAGGTGCCAAAAAAATAAACAAGCCATGCAATGTTCTTTCACTTTTAAGCAAGCCCTCTAGTTTTAATTGATGCTATATTGTAATACAATGCGTGGAAGAACCATAGAAACACTAAGACTGATAGCTGTTTATAGACTGAAAACTTAATGCAGTTTTCAGACAGAGAAAATGTAAATATGTCATAAATAAGTCATACTCAAAGAAGTGACAATCCACTCGTGACAAACTCTACTGTTTCATTTGCAGACTTAAGTTTTTTTCTGATCTTTCATTTCCTATGTATTTTTTGGTATTGAGATATTATATGTGCTGCTGTACTTTTTATTGTGCTGTAGCATTTTATGTTTGTTTAATTAATAATGTTTAATTATATTTGCAAAAAAAGCAACTTAATAATAAACATTTTTTTTCCAATTTTACCCAATTTAATATATTAAAATATATTGCAAATAGCTAAATATATTGGTATTTGCTTAAAATACTTACAGTTTCAAAATAATACATTTAAAATGCATTTATTGTGATATTATTAAAAATAGCTAAAAATAAATAATAAGAATGGCAATAAAATAAAAAATAAACCTATTCAAAAAAAAAAAATAAGCTTGTATTTTTCACCTGGGCTGCTTGTCTACAGCAGAAGTGAAAGTGGTGTGTTTCAGTCCAGATCATGTAACCAATCAAACAGTGACTCTGGGAGTGTGAGCTGAAAATCTCATTTGCATTGTCAGGGTGGAGTGATTGTGATCCTCTCAGAATAGAGCAGCTCTGTCTCCAGAGACCATGTTCAAACCCCAAGAGCTTTATTTGACTAGATTTACTGCTACTGATCGAGCTTCTGAAAAACACCTGGACAAACACTACATGCATCTTCATCTGTTAGTTGAATGATGTTGTCAGACACAAATGGAGTTTGTTGAGAAGCTTTATTGAATGTTGCAGCAAACACAGCAGATTGAAAGATCAGCCAGTGCTTTGACACTAGAGCTCTCTTTCAGTATTGAGTTGTAAATGACTACAGCTGCAGCACTAGACTCATGTGAATCCTGCCTGACACAGGACACTCAGATACGCTCATCTTCAGGAGAGAGCAGCGCTCACTGGAGAAACATCAGCACTGCGAGCGACTAACAGCGACTCTTGTGGAACGAGGCCTCATGAGGAGCTCCATCATGTGTTACTCTGCAGACGTACTGCTCTCCCGCTTCCCAGCGTGCTTTGCTGAGGGTCAGGACACCAGGGGCGTCGGACTGGGGGGGTAAAGGGTACCGAGTACCCAGGGCCCGAGGCGGGGGGGGGGGACCTTAAAAGTCAGTTTTCTATTCATGCATATACATGCACTAACATTTGTGTAGCATTTATGTACAAATAAAATAGTTCCTGTGCAAAACTAAACTTGTAGTTAGGCACTGGTTTGGTATAACAAAGTCATTTTCATTCTGTGCAGGGCCCCAACACCCCTCTCGAATCAATGTAAATGGTACGACCCGCAGTTCAGGTGCTTCAGCTGCGGACCAGCGGTGAATCAGTTAACGAGACAGGAGCATAGACAGTAAAATAAGACAGGAGCTGGAGTTAGACATGATATGAACTAAGAGGACAGGGGAAGAGTCATGTCTTTCCTTAAGAAAGGAAAATCAGGGGCTCAAATACGAAAAGAAACGAAGATTGAAGAGAGAAAGGCAAATGAGGGCAAGCAGTTGCTCACTCAGTTTTTTGAAAAGAAAGGTGAGCTCCAAATGCATAATCGAGCATTGACATTGTTTTAACATAAATATCTACTCTTGGAGGAGTTCTCCCCAGAGTCAGAAGTTTACATGAAAACACTGTATATTTCCCTCCATTGTCATAATCTAACACCCGCGAAAACACAGATCGTTAGCGCCTATTTTACCTCATTGTTATGCAACTTAGCTCGCGCACGCTCAGGATTGTTATCAGTTTAATGCACATCTTAATGATTGAAAATTACTTATTTTAAAATGTAAAGACTGTCTAGTTTGGTGGTTAGTGTACCCTGTGATTCTATAGTCTGCATTCATTTTAAACAGACAAATAATCAGCAATTAACTTGTACTTAGCCTACACTTTAAAAAAGGTATTATGACAATAAAGGATATTTTAGCAACCATTTGAAGCCATATATTTCAGTTTCAGACCCTGCAGCAGGCCCCTCATCATGGCCAGGTGAAAGCAGTGACAGTGAGGTGGATGTGACAGTGAGACAAGGTGAGCTTTTAGCGGAATTGCCTGTTTTAACACTTAGTAATTAAGTGTTAAGAGGAAATAAGCAAAATGGGTACATTGTTATTGTACACATTTAAACTTTAAAGGGGCAGTTCACCCAAAAATTCTGTCATCATTTACTCTCCCTCAAGTTGTTCCAAACCTGTATGGTTTCCTTTCTCCTGCTAAACACAAAAGAATATAATTTAAAGAAGGTTGGCAATTAAACAGTTGCTGGTCCTCATTGACTTCCATAGTATTTTTTTCCTACTCTGGAAGTCAATGGGGTCCATCAGTCGTTTGGTTACCGACTTTCTTCAAAATATCCCACCCATTGGTATCACTATGGTATTTGGTAAGGGGGCCCAGCAAGATGGTTTGTACCCAGGGCCCAAAATTTGGTGCTACGCCCCTGCAGGACACTACTGCAGCTGTAGCGGCCGTCCTGCTCGCTCTCTGCTGGTCACAACCCCCTCGGTGACCTCTGAGCCGTCCAGTGTCCAGCTCACCAGCGCCCCCTGTGGAGAGTAAGAGCTGAGCAGGCAGAGCAGTGCGGCTGAGTCTCCAGAGATCTGCAGAGAAGAGGGCGGCAGCAGAGACACTGAGGGCTTCACTGTGGGACCAGCTGCAGGAGACAAACACAACACATTCACAAACACAGAGAAAACACAAACACTACATACATTTCAATCAAACCTAAAAAATGAAACAAAATATTTAATCCCAGTATATTTATATCCCTAAATTATGTCTTTGTATCGTAGTACAGTGAGAAATTCAACTCAAAACAAAATTTCAAACAGATATTGTGTGACTACAAATGATACTGGAATTAGAAATTAAGCAACTGAGTTCTTATATATATATATATATATATATATATATATATATATATATATATATATATATATATATATATATATATATATATATATATATATATTGATTTCTGACATTAATTTATATTAACCGTGCAATCTTATAATGAGTTTATTCAGTTGAAATCAATTTATCATCATGTCAGTGTGTAATTCATCTTGATTATAATTTTTCATAAAGTGTTTTATTCTTCTTATTCTAACCGTTCACTTGCAAAAACTCACTCTCAACAGAAATGGTGTAAAGTACAGTAATGAGATGAAGAGTTAAATCAGAGGTTTAGAAATAACTGCTTTATTCTACATAATAGCGATCCTCCCTCGTGAATATCATATGATATAATATAAATGAATATAATAAATGAATCATGGGTGATAAATATTTCTGAAGAGGGTGATTCTAAAAAGGGTTTTGTGTCTCATTGCATTCAGTGTAAAGTTCTTATTTTAATATGCTGTACTTTATTTAAAGGTGATGTTGCAGTTTAATTACATAAATCCTGAGTAATATTAATTTCTATAAATGTAGGGTTATGGTTAGGGTTTTGGATTATGCATAATTTACTGTTGTTGTTAGAGTAAGTACATGTAACATCTGTAACAACATCTCCTTAAAATACAGCTGTTGTGAATCCTGCCCACTTCTTTGCATGGTCAGCACATGCTTCAGTGCTCTGAGAGTGTTTATAGAGCTGTGAGTTTAACACTTCATGACTGAGAGCAGAACAGAACACAATCTTCATCATCACACAAGACACAACAACAACAATGAACAACATCATCATCCTCATCTGGACCACTGCAGCTTTTATTCAAGGTGAAATATTAAGGTTTTACATGAATAATAAGCTAATGTTGTTGTTGTTATTTTACCATTTTAATATACCAATATTTTGCTATAAAGGTGACTTACTGACAAACTAACTTTATTTTCTCTTCTTCAGCCTCCAGAGGAGTCACTTTGACTCAACCTAAAGTTAAAACTGTCCAGCTCGGTCAAACAGCTACAATAGAGTGTAACATAGATGTAGGGATATATAGCAACGACTTATTCTGGTATCAGCAGAAACCTGGAGAAGCTCATAAACTCCTCATAAAATACATAAACAGCCTCCAGTCAGGAACTCCATCTAGATTCAGTGGCAGTGGAACAGCAAATACTGGAAAAGATTTCTCTCTGACCATCAGTGGAGTCCAGACTGAAGATACAGGAGATTATTACTGTCAGAGTAGACACTATATCAGTAGTAGCTGGGTGTTCACACAGTGATAAAGAGTCGTACAAAAACCTCCGTCAGTCAGAGTCACAGTGACTGCACTGATACAGCTGAGAGACACTGCAGCTGCCAACCTGGTCTCACAGAATTCCGTGAAATGTCCACGGGTCCTTAACTCAAAATCCGTGAAGCCATCACGGAATTGCCCCAAATTCCGTGACCCGGCCACGGATATTTCTCCAACGCAAGTCAATGACACTGACCTCCCGTGATCCACACACGGATACCCGTTTCAATGACGGAGTACAGAACTCGCTGAAGGGACGTGCTTTCTCATTTGGAAATGCAACATTTGAAGTAGGCTATTTGTTTCTTTTCCAATATCAAATGCCATAATGACATTAACCAGACAGCTGTTGTAGTTATTGCATTGTCCTGTCATCATAAAAATTAAGTTTGTTTCAGTTACAAAAGTCCCGTGATGGCACGGACCTCCACAACCTGACCTCACTCACTTGTTTAGGAACTTACAAGCTTTTCGTCGACACTGTTGCAATGGCATGTAATTAACTTGGCATTTGTTCTCGTCCTGTCATCATAAAATCCAGTTTGATGGCGTTTTACACACATTTTGGCTATAGTCAGAACTAAAATCTGTGATAGGAGCACGGAGTGAGTCTGTGCTTAGATCACGGATAACTCTAACGCAAGTCAATGACACTCATCTTCCGTGGTCCGTACACGGAAACCCAGTCTCACGGCAGTTCGTGATTTTGTCACGTAATTTAATCTATTTATTCGTGGCAGGCACACGTTTATTTCCTTATTTTCATGATTGCAGCACGTTTTTTTAAACTAATGCATTTCAACTGGAGGCATCTTTCGTGCATCAGCACAATATTTTCTGATTAATTATTATTATTTAATTTTTCACAGGACAACAGAAGAAACTCACTGAAACTTGAAAAAAAAAATCGGAGCTTAACTTACTGTAGTACAAAACTGGGCAACATACTGTATTGCTGGTGACAAAAACACATTAAAACTTTTTAGCTGTAAAATGCGCAATGGTTCTTTTTTTACTTTTTCATAGATTTTTTTTTTTTTTCATAGGCCTAGATTATTTATTACAGAATTCAATATCAAGTCCTTGACACATAACTGTAACACATTTTCACATTAAGAAACAATTTAGTTTAAATAAAAAGAACAAAAAAATAAATAAAAATAAATAAATAAATAATTTATTAGCGATAGGCCTACAGATTTATTTTTTTATTATTTATTTTGTATTTTTTTACTTTAGACTCTAAAGTTAAAAGTTTTTATTAAGGCTATTGTAAAGTCTTCTTAAAAATGATGTCGCTGATGAGCCTCTGATCGCTGTCAGATTCTGTGATATGAATGTCCGCTAATGGGTTTAGAATGAGCCCCGCTCGGCCCGTGTTCTGTCTTACTGTAATTTTTCACCTGTAATAAGACCGAAATAATATAATTAAAATAAAGAAATGAATGAATACATGATAACATCTAAATACATGTTGATAGATTTAGCGTTATAGTTTTAAAAATATTAATAAACAGCAAATCAAAACAGAAAGCCCTAAATAATAATAATACATAATTAATAAACAGCGCCGCCCCTCCCACCACGCGCATCACGCGCTGTGCGTCAACCCCAAAGCGTCAAAAACTGAAGCGTGGTCAAGCGCCTCTAGCGTCACTGACATGAGATGTTTATCGCTTTGAAATCACGTTCAAGAAGTCTCATTCAGCACACATCGCGATACTTTCCATCAGTTTGCAAGAGCCGCAGGTTGGGTGAGTTATACAGTCTATGGTGAGTAGTAGTAAATATGTTCTTTTAATGCCTGTCATAAAACGTATTCTGTCTTCTTTATTAATCAGATGAGCGCCTTATGTTTACTCTCTGTATTACATCGGTCATCCGAGGCTGTCTTTGAGTTTCATTGTGTTTAACTAAATGAGCACAGCTGCTAACTGGTTAAACTCTATCGGTCACGTGACGTGCCACATACCTGGAATCCGTTTTATATTCATTTCAGGTTCAAAGATGTAAGTTGTATTTGTAGTAAAATCATGTTAACCATGACACCTACAAAAGTAGGTAAAACCCAGTAAACAAGACATTTACCATATTGGTTTAATTCATATTGGTTTATATCTTAAATATTTTGCTCACAGATCACTATTAACATTCTGTATATAATTCTGTTTTATTTTCTTTCCCCTTGTATTAATTTTTTAGCTGAAAAGACGTAAAGTAAGCAGTCACCCCAGTGGTGCTTGTGGAGAGGTATTCCTTCAGAAATGGAGAAGACAGAAAGCTGCAGAGGCAGGTTGGTCTGTGATAGTTTGTCGCTTTTATCAAACATTCCTGTTGTTATCATTTGCACAGCATTTTGTTGTTTCTTAAACTGTTGTACGTTCCAAATACCCACACTTGCCATCTTTGCACATTTCCTTTATTTGGCCCAAGTGAGCATGAAGATCACAATGTGTGTCGATCTTAACATGACAAAGTTCGTTTCAACTTTGTATTTTAAAAGAAACTTCTAAATGTCTTTTCAATAGTCCCTAATAATACATTTTAATGCGCTTTTCTAGAACCCAAAGCGCTAAAATTAGCGCCCTATTAACCCTATTAAAGATGACAATTTATTTTGTGGTGCTTCTAATTAAGTGATAAAAAGAAGTTACAAATGATGTACAAAATAAATATACTTTTCTATGCACCAAGAAAACATGCAACACTTTGTTTTACTACTAAATTACTCTCAATTTCTAATTATTATAATTAATATTTCACAAACATTGGAAAGTTGCGTGACCTCCTGTGAGATCTCTGCAAAAAGTCTCACATTAATTCCAAAACATGATGCATGATGGGATACACTAAGCGTTGTATAGCGCTCCGGAGCAGTATTAGAGAGGTTTAGTGTGAGTTAAGGACACTGTGCTTTGGCATTATTAAGACCGGGGACAGTCTCATAGTCACGTACACACACTCTCAAGTGAATAAGACCTCAAGTGTGGGTATCTGGAAAGGGGAAAAGTCTTTAAAATGATCCCTAAATACAGTCCCACATCAAAGTCTTAATAATTCACTAATGCTTTCATGGTCTAAAAAATAATGTATGTAAGTAATGTATAAGTTAAAGTATATAGTAATGTATAAGTTGCATGTAATGAAATAATATTTCCTTTCTTTCTGTCTTACAGGATTGTTTGCAGATAATGCTGTTCTTCTTTTTCAGAAGTTTTTGGTGAGCCAACCCTCACAAACCTTCCTAAAAACTAAAAGAGCTATTACTGAGTCTCAGCGACTCTTGCCACGATCAGCTCTTCCCAGGTACATTTGTTTACTCATCAAATGCTCTGGTCTGAATCTTACTTTGAATTAACTTAATTATATGTTTAATGAGCAATATTGCTCATTGCACACAGAGTAAGATTATCTTGTTTCACAGAAGAGAAGGAAGACCAAGGAAATGATTTGCTCAGGATGAGAAATGAAGATGGTCATCTTGTGCTCAAGCAAACAGAAGTCCTCTGGTGTGTGTGTGTTGAAGCAATGCTGTGTTACAGGACTTTATGATGATCTCTCACAGGACTGGTCATGTCAGCCATAATTATTCTTTCCAATGTTTTTATATTTATTTTATTTTATTTGATACAGCTATAATAATTATAGCATGTTAGCAAAGTTTGACTGGAACATTTTTAATCTAAAGTTTTAAAAAAAACACCACCTGTTATTCTTAAAAGCATACAAGTGTCATAAAAGTGGTTTAATTGATATAAACACCAATTGATATTATCTCACTGTTTTGTGAATGTTGTGTTATAAATTGTGAATTGATAGTTGATTGGTTTGAGCAAAGCCTTACACTGCACAGACTAAAACACATTTGTGAGAGAAGTCATTAGCTCTGGAGAAAGACTCTAGAGGAAGAAAACACATTTACTGCAACAAAAGATGAATTCTAGAGTCTCTGAGAACTACACATGCTAATGTCTCATGAGCAAGACCTTTGCCTCTGTAACTTTTTCTAAATTCTTGCATAATGAAATTGTTTATTGCAGTATTTTAATTTGTACAGATGATCTCATCAAACCAAATGAGGGGTTTTGACCAAGTGATGCTCTTGAAAGGACTGAAAGAAGAGGATGTGGTAAATTGTCTTCAGAGAAAAAGCTTCTGAAAAGATCTTAAAACAGCTTGAAGAATGGTAAGTGTACAGTACTACAAGGGTCATAGTTACTCACCCTGCTAAAATCACACAGAACATAAGCTGAGCTCTCTGTCCATTAAACAACTTCATCTGGATTGTTTGTTTCACTTTGACCAGGTCTGGGATCTTAGGACTGAGAGATCTCACTGGCACCCAGTTAACCTCCATAGAGAACATTTATCAGAAGCGCTGTCTGGGTAGGGCAAGAAACATCATCAAGGATGCCTCTCACCCTAACCATGGACTTTTCACCCTCCTTCCATCCGGCAGGCGTTACAGGAGCCTACGCTCTCGAACTAGTAGACTCAGGAAGAGCTTCTTCCCCGAGGCTGTGACACTCCTGAACACCACACCACCAATCTAACCTGCACCTGCTCTTTTACTGCACTGGTCACAGTACTTTACACACATGTATTGCACTACTCATATTTTGCACAGACTGCACATGGTTAAATCCATTACACTATAAACTGTCTAAAGCTGTTACTGTACAAGCACAGTAAACTATTTCTACAATAAATATAATTGCACTACTATTATTTTGCATTTAATAAATTGTTAAACTATACTTTTGCACACTCATTCAACTGTATTTATTATTACTGTTCTCAAGTTCCTGCTATTCATAATGTATATATAATCCTTCTTTGCTCTGTTCATAATGTACATACAATATCTACATTACATTCATATTTATATTCTGTATATACTCTGATCAATATTGTATATAGCAACTCCACTGTACATTCTGTATATCATAAGCTTTACTTACTCTGCACTTTTATGTATATAAAACACTATATTCTGGGACTTCTGGTTAGATGCTAACTGCATTTCATTAGCTCTGTACTTGTACTCTGCATAATGACAATAAAGTTGAATCTAATCTAATCTAATCTAATCTTCTGGCTGAGAACAAGCTACACCACATCAGTGCTGGACATCAACCACAAGCTGTTTCCAGACACGAGAGAAGATCACGATGAAACCAGTTTAGATGTGATGATAAGGAATCATTATTTTCTGGAACAGTATCACATGTCTTATATGTATCACATGATCTGTATCACAGTTGACTGAATGGGACTGTGACTTTTAAGGACATTTCATCACTCATCTGTGTGAACTGATAAATATATGAGGTTAATGTATTTTTGATTATGAATAATTATTTTCCTTGAATCTTATTTGTCTTGATGCTACTTTATCATCTTTATAGTCTATGCTTCAATAAAATGAATATGATGAATATTGTGTTCTGAAGATTCTTGTTAAATACATCATTTTACTAGGTAGGCTCATATGTGTTTATTTTAGACTTGGAAAAACTACATAATCATTATTGGGATTATTTTTTACTTAAGACATAAAAATATTTGATCAGATTAATGACATCTGGGACATCAGTACACCAGAAAGTTATTATTGTTTATATTTAGTAACAAATGCCAATTGTTTTGTGAAAGAAAGGGAGTTACGAGATTAATTATTTTGCATTACAAGATGGTGCCATGGGCTTTATTGTTACAAACACTTGAGGGATAACTGAGAATGTAGCAGGAATGATCAACGTGGATCTTGTACTGCATTAAAACCAAGAGCACACACATTACTGATGTCCAGCACCTGAGGAGCAAGATACAGGGGTGAGAGGACATTTTTACACTGATTTTTGCTAATTAGTTATTAGTAATATATATATATATATATGAATGAATTTGTCCTTGTGTAATAGTGAAGTATCACAATGTGTATACATTGTCCTTGATTACTGCTTAACAGTGGGGAATAGATAAAGGCAAGTTGTTGCAGGTTCATCCATTATATTTCTTGCCATTTACTTCAAAAATCAAAGAAATAATCTATTATTTTCATTATTAAATCATTTCTTTATAATTTTTCCATGTTTCATCAGATGGCCTCACAATGTCCTGTCAAAAGGTATAATAACAATGATGTAAGAATTAGAAAACAGAGGACTGTGAAAACTGTCAGATATAAATGTGACTCAGCTCAGTTTGTTGTCCATGATGAGTAGAATACATATATGTAGGTTTTACTGCCCTTCTACCCCCAGGGGCCCAGTAGCACCCCCCGGAAGAGCCCAAAACTGTACATTTCAAATGGCTGTAAATCAGAGTCCAATTAACATATCAAAGCGAAAATCAGCATGATTACTACTTATGCTATGCTGATAAAATAATGTTGGGCACAGTTTTCAGAAATGAATGGAAAGGTGGCATAAAGGCATTTTACATATTGCATACTCTAAAATACTAAATTTCACCATGCCTCTCAAATATATCATAGTGGTTTAGACAGTGAACATATTTATATGTCTAGTTTACCATTCAATATATTATTTATTTCATTTCGTTAATAAAACTTTTTAAACTACATTACCCATAAGCCTCCATCGTTCTATCTATGGAAAGGGAATACTAGGCGCTGTTTTTTGTAGTTCTTTGAAGTTATTCTTAGGGTTAGTGTTAGGATCTCGGTAAAAAGGTGATTTTTCTCAACATAGAAACACCCAATGTTGACTTAATATATTTACTAATGTGATAATAGCAGCAAAACATACTTTTGTAACATGATCCGCTGTTTAATATGGATTAAAAGATAATCCAACCACAGACAGTCCTGCGATGACAAGGGACATTCACAGCCAATGACATCAAAGCTGAGCAGCGTCATCACACTTCCTTAACCATTTATTGTCATTCATGAACGCTCTTTTCCGTTTTTCGGCGAAAGGGATAGATTGGTTAACAATAAATTAAATTTGCCACCTATTAGATAGGGTTTTATTAACGTCTACACCTTCTTCCAACAATAATGCAAATACAGAAATTATTGTTATTCAGCTTGACAACAATTTGTCAATATCGATGTGTACATGTGTGTGTACAACACGTGATGTGAACTGCACAGTCACAGTTGTATCTTATCTAACCAATAGATTCATTTCATTCAATTTAAAAGATACATTTTTTCCTGACCAAAGACAAGAGCATTTACTAATAAAAAGTAAAGAGTTAAATTATTAAGTTATTAAATTATTTAAATTTGTTTCTGTGATTTGCCTTGCTTTACCAATTAATCTCTAGTAATAAAAACTGAAATAAAGCATAATGAACATACATAATTTTGTAAGAGTTTTCCAGTATTTATTGATATGTCAAACTCATTTAAAGACAAAGTGTGCATATTACTGCACTGTCACCAAGCTCGTTTTTAAAGAATAAAACTATGAAGAAAAAAAAGGCAGTTATGTTGTAAACGTTAACAATTTTCAGTGTGCAAATTCTTTTATTAAAAAACAAAACATTATAAATATGGTATATATCTTTCAGAGAACACCGTAAAAATATACATTTTCTTAAAAGATTCTATTGACCAAAAAGTGATACACACAATGTAAATGTTTCAAACTCACAAAATAACATCATGAAGACATGCATGTCAAGTGTGCAATATCATCTATAAAACTCAATCAGCAGAGCATCACGTAAACACTGATTGTCCGAACAATGGAAGAAAGATAAAGTATACAGGAAAACAAACACCTGCTACATAAAAATGCAGAAATATAACTTTAACAATAACATAATTCACTTCATGACTGGAACTAGGGGATTGCTGTGCATGAATATGTCCTTTACTAAAACTCCTAATGAGAACTGAAGCTTTTTTATGATAAAAGCCCCAGAAGTAAAGTTTACTGTATGAAGCTTGACAAAGAGAACACAATGCTTTATCAATATGATAAATGCTATTTTTAACTATTGTTGTCGTCACTGGTTCTGTAGACAGTACAGTATATGGGTTGCTGGAAGGTCACAATGTATTCATTATAAGGTTAATTAAAACAAAGTTACATCTTCTGCAGAAATCAAACCACTGCAAAGTCTTGAGTCACTGATCCAGGGACCATTTCTCTGTGTGTGTGTGGGGGGGTTAAAGAGTTAAAGAGGTGAGTCCTTGTGCATGAGGGAGATCTACAGTGTTATCTGGAAACAATCCTGTAAGACAGAAAGGATAGAAATATTATGTAATTAAATGCAACATTACTGTGTTTTTTTTAGACCATGAAAGCATAATCTGCAAAGATGCTGTATAATTACATGTTAAATGCATCCATTATTAAAAGCAAGTCATTAATAGCAATATCTAGTCATGGAGATCACGTATAGTGGGAACATGAACTGATGGGGCTTATTTGAAGTAATTTAATGAGAAGCCAATGAATAATATAAACTTTCTGACTGTGTGGGGCAACTGATTTTCCAATATTGTGATAGTGTCAGATGAGATTGTCCAGGGGCTTGTACAATATCATACAAGTGTTAAATTGAATTAGTGAATTATTAAGACTTTGACGTGCGACTGTATTTAGGGATCATTTTAAAGACTTTTCCCCTTTCCAGATACCCACACTTGAGGTCTTATTCACTTGAGAGTGTGTGTACGTGACTATGAGACTGTCCCCGGTCTTAATAATGCCAAAGCACGGTGTCCTTAACACACACTAAACCTCTCCAATACTGCTCCGGAGCGCTATACAACGCTTAGTGTATCCCATCATGCATCATGTTTTGGAATTAATGTGAGACTTTTTGCAGAGATCTCACAGGAGGTCACGCAACTTTCCAATGTTTGTGAAATATTAATTATAATAATTAGAAATTGAGACTAATTTAGTAGTAAAACAAAGTGTTGCATGTTTTCTTGGTGCACAGAAAAGTATATTTATTTTGTACATCATTTGTAACTTCTTTTTATCACTTAATTAGAAGCACCACAAAATAAATTGTCATCTTTAATAGGGACTATTGAAAAGACATTTAGAAGTTTCTTTTAAAATACAAAGTTGAAACGAACTTTGTCATGTTAAGATCGACACACATTGTGATCTTCATGCTCACTTGGGCCAAATAAAGGAAATGTGCAAAGATGGCAAGTGTGGGTATTTGGACTGTACAATAGTTTAAGAAACAACAAAATGCTGTGCAAATGATAACAACAGGAATGTTTGATAAAAGGGACAAACTATCACAGACCAACCTGCCTCTGCAGCTTTCTGTCTTCTCCATTTCTGAAGGAATACCTCTCCACAAACACCACTGGGGTGACTGCTTACTTTACGTCTTTTCAGCTAAAAAATTAATACAAGGGGAAAGAAAATAAAACAGAATTATATACAGAATGTTAATAGTGATCTGTGAGCAAAATATTTAAGATATAAACCAATATGAATTGAACTGCAATATGGGAAAAATGTTTTTTTTTTTTTTTTTTTTTTTACATTAAAAAGGTATTACAAGCATGGTACAGTAAATGTGATTACTGTGAAATAAGTCATATAAAAGCACATTAAAACACTACCATTACAGTGGTACAACTATAGTTAATTTGGTGATTAATGTGCTATTACTATACTACAGTAAAGCTACAGTTACTGTGGTAAAAAAAAAAAAAAACAAACAAAAAAAAAAAAAAAACATGGTAAATGTCTTGTTTACTGGGTTTTACCTACTTTTGTAGGTGTCATGGTTACCATGATTTTACTACAAATACAACTTACATCTTTGAACCTGAAATGAATATAAAAGGTCTGTGGCACGTCACGTCACGTCACGTGACCGATAGAGTTTAACCAGTTAGCAGCTGTGTTCATTTAGTTAAACACAATGAAACTCAAAGACAGCCTCGGATGACCGATGTAATACAGAGAGTAAACATAAGGCGCTCATCTGATTAATAAAGAAGACAGAATACGTTTTAGGACAGGCATTAAAATAGCATATTTACTACTACTCACCAGACTGTATAACTCACCCAACCTGCGGCTCTTGCAAACTGATGGAAAGTATCGCGATGTGTGCTGAATGAGACTTCTTGAACGTGATTTCAAAGCGATAAACATCTCATGTCAGTGACGCTAGAGGCGCTTGACCACGCTTCAGTTTTTGACGCTTTGGGGTTGACGCACAGCGCGTGATGCGCGTAGTGGGAGGGGCGGCGCTATTTATTAATTATGTATTATTATTATTTAGGTCTTTCTGTGTTGATTTGCTGTTTATTAATATTTTTAAAACTATAACGCTAAATCTATCAACATTTATTTAGATGTTATCATGTATTCATTCATTTCTTTATTTTAATTATATTATTTCGGTCTTATTACCGGTGAAATATTACATTAAGCCAGAACACGGGCCGAGCGGGGCTCATTCTAAACCCATTAGCGGACATTCATATCACAGAATCTGACAGCGATCAGAGGCTCATCAGCGACAGCATTTTTAAGAATCCTTTACAATAGCCTTAATAAAAACTTTTAACTTTAGAGTCTAAAGTAAAAAAAATTAAAAATAAATTAAAAAAAATAAATCTGTAGGCCTATCGCTAATAAATAATTTATTTATTTATGTGTATATATTTTTTGTTCTTTTTATTTAAACTAAATTGTTTCTTAATGTGAAAATGTGTTACAGTTATGTGCCAAGGACTTGATATTGAATTATATTGAATTAAATCTAGGCCTATGAAAAAAATAAAAATCAATGAAAAAGTAAAAAAAGAACCATTGCGCATTTTACAGCTAAAAAAGTTTTAATGTGTTTTTGTCACCAGCAATACAGTATGTTGCTCAGTTTTGTACAGTAAGTTAAGCTCCGATTTTTTTTTCAAGTTTCAGTGAGTTTCTTCTGTTGTCCTGTGAAAAATTAAATAATAATAATAATAATTAATCAGAAAATATTGTGCTGATGCACGAAAGATGCCTCCAGTTGAAATGCATTAGTTTAAAAAAAACGTGCTGCAATCATGAAAATAAGGAAATAAACGTGTGCCTGCCACGAATAAATAGATTAAATTACGTGACAAAATCACGAACTGCCGTGAGACTGGGTTTCCGTGTGTGGACCACGGAAGAAGAGTGTCATTGACTTGCGTTAGAGTTATCCGTGATCTCAGCACAGACTCACTCCGTGCTCCTATCACAGATTTTAGTTAGGCTAACAGAATCAAAGTGAATCTGTGTGATGGCAGGACAATGCAATACTTACAATAACAGTCAGGTTTGTCATGGTATTTGGTGTTTAAAAAAATAAATACTTCAAATGTTGCGTTTCCAGATGAGATAGCACGTCCATTGAGTGAGGTCTGTACTCCATCACTGAAACGATCCGTGTACGGACCACGGAAGATGAGTGTCATTGACTTGCGTTAGAGTTATCCGTGATCTAAACACAGACTCACTCCGTGCTCCTATCACAGATTTTAGTTCTGACTATAGCCAAAATGTGTGTAAAACGCCATCAAACTGGATTTTATGATGACAGGACGAGAAAAAATGCCAAGTTAATTACATGCCATTGCAACAGTGTCGACGAAAAGCTTGTAAGTCCCTAAACAAGTGAGTGAGGTCAGGTTGTGGAGGTCCGGGCCATCACGGGACTTTTGTAACTGAAACAAACGTAATTTTTATGATGACAGGACAATGCAATAACTACAACAGCTGTCTGGTTAATGTCATTATGGCATTTGATGTTGGAAAAGAAACAAATACTTCAAATGTTGCGTTTCCAAATGAGAAAGCACGTCCGTTCAGCGAGTTCTGTACTCCGTCATTGAAACGGGTATCCGTGTGTGGATCACGGGAGGTCAGTGTCATTGACTTGCGTTGGAGAAATATCCGTGGCCGGGTCACGGAATTTGGGGCAATTCCGTGACGGCTTCACGGATTTTGAGTTAAGGACCCGTGGACATTTCACGGAATTCTGTGAGACCAGATTGCGCTAAACTAGTGAATGAACTTGCGCTCCCTGGGCGGTTCAGCGCAAAAAAGGAGGCGTGTTCCGGCGCAAACAATCCCTGGTGCTATTTTGCTGTACCATTAAACAATTGCGCCACTGACCAGAAAAAAACTAGTCTAAAGTCAGTGGCGCGTTGCGCGTTGTTCATTATGCTATTTTAAGGGCGCATGCTTGACCATAATGTATAGCGTGCACAACGCGCATACACTTTGCTCATGTAATCTACACAGATGCAACAGTTATTTTTGGAAATCATAAATTGTTACACTTAAAAAAAAATATTAACACATGAGATGACGGAAATCATTGTGGTGTGCCACGAAGATGTGAAAAAATAGGCATAAATCTAGCTTACAAATTATTCAGGCTAATTGTAGTAATTAAGGATCAGACCTGTTTGAGGTCATATATGTATTTATGGACATCTGACAAATTGGTTTGTCCGTCAAGAACCAGGAAAAAAAAAATCGATGAAACAATTGTGGCTATTTCCTCCCACGCCTGTTTAACCGACGCTATTTTGGGTGGGTTTCTCCCATCCCCATACAACACAACTTCTCTGTCTTTCACTGCTCTTACAAGAACATCAGTCTCCTCGGCTGTGAACCGCTCCTGGCGTGCGCCTGGTAAATACGCCATAATAATAGCAATCCATAATGGAACTTGCGCACCTGCTTTTAAAGGGAATGTTGGATGATGCTCTGATTGGTTTATTTCACGTAACGCCCAAACCACACCTATGAATAATGAAGCTACTTCAGACCAACCCATTTTAGATTTGCGCCGGGCGCAAGAGCCATTTATCCCGCCGGGAAAATAGCAACAGCGCCGAGACCCGCCCACAAACTTACTTGCGCTTTGCGCTTTGACACTTGCGTTTCAGATCGTTAAAATAGGGCCCTATAAGTTTGTTTTGGTCTTTATTTGCACATATTTAAATCACAGTCTCACTCCCTACTCGTCAATTGTCTGACGCATGGTCAAGGGACCCTGGCGTCACTTTTTAACACAGTATACCTTTGGCGGTTTTTTTTTCGACGTGCAGGTTAGTCCGATAGACTTCTATAGAACTCAACAACGTTGAAATTTGACGTCTTGGGTCAGCACACCGCAACTCGTTGTCTGCCTTGTATGAGTTGAGACTACAATATTTTTTTTTTTTAATTTTTTTAAAGAATAGGCTACAAAAAAAAATACCTATGCCAGGACAAGTCAAATGTCGGCCGCCAGATCATTTTTATCTGGCCCTCCAACTGGTTTTTGATGTTTAAAAAAAAATCCTCGCAATCTGCAGGTAAATCGGCATTAAAAGGTGAGTTTAACAATGCTCCAAGGCGCGTGCAAGTAAGCAGTTTAAGAGTTTTCTTACACCCCATTCTTGCTCATCACTTATTCATAGTTTATCATTATGAAATCACGTTCAAGAAGTCTCATTCAGCACACATCGCGATACTTGCCATCAGTTTACATGTGCCACAGGTTCGGTGAGTATAAAATGTATTCTGTCTTCTTTATTAATCAGATTAGCGCCGTATGTTTCCTCGCTGTATTACTGTATATCAGTCATCCGAGGCTGTCTTTGAGTTTCATTGCGTTTAAGTAAATGAACACAGCTGATAATTACAGTGATTAAATTCTGTCGGTCACATTACGTGCCACAGACTTTCGATCTGTTTTATATTCATTTCAGGTTCAAAAATGTAAGCTGTAATTGAAGTAAAATCATGGCAACCACGACGCACGATAGTAACAAATGAAATTTGAAGTTAAAACCCAAGAACGGGACATTTACCATGTTTTTACCACAATAACTGTAGTTTTACTATGGTATAGTAATAGTAGAATAATCACCAAACTAACTATGGTTGTACCACTGTAATGGTAGTGTTTTGATGTGCTTTTATATGACAGATATCACAGTAATCACATTTACTGTATCAGGCTTTTAATACCTTTTTATGTAAATCCAAAAAAATAAAAATAAATAAAAGGACACATTTTTTCCCATCTTGCAGTTCATTCATATCAGTTTCTATGTTAAATATTTTGCTCACATAATATTATTAAAATTCTATTTATAATTCTCTTTTTTTTCTTATTTTTATTTATTTGTTTTTTTTTTTCGCTGAAAAGACGTAAAGAAAGCAGTCAGCAGAGTCATGTTTGTGTTTCTTCAGAAATGGAGATGACAGAAAGCTGTGGAGGCAAACATTTGCAGCATACGTCTGTGTTAGTTTCTTAAACTGTTGCACTGTCCAAATACCCACACTTGCCATCTTTGCACTTGACCACTTGATTACTTATTAGACGTATTTCCTGTATTTAGCCCAAGTGTTCGAGTGAGCATGATGACCACAAGTGTGTCGAACTTTTCATGACCTGATGACTGTGTTTCCCAATCCTGATCCTGGAGAACCCCAGCACTGCACGGTTTTGGTGTCTCTCTTATCTGACAAACACACTTTTGAGTTCTTGGAGTCTTCGCTGATGAGCTGATGAGTTGAATCAGGTGTGTTTGATCAGGGAGACATCTCAAAAGTTTCGGGGTTCTCCAGGACCACCATTGGGAACCACAGCCTTATGGGACACACTTAAGTGTTTACAGAGATTTTTAGGTTTATTTTTGATTTTTTTACTTTAAAATACATTTCTAAATGTCTTTTCAATAGTCCCTGTTACAGATGGCAATTTCATTTGTGGTGCTTCTAATTAAGTGATAAAAAGCAGTTGCAAATGATGAACAAAATAAATCTACTTTTCTGTGCACCAAGAAAAACGTGCAGCACTTTGTTTCACTACCAAATTATTCTCAATATCTAATTATTATTATTAAATTGCACATACATTGGAAAGGGTTGCATGACCTCTTGTGAGATTTCTCAAAATGTCTCACAATTTATTCCAAAAAACTTTATGATGATCTCTCTTAGGACTGGTCATGTCAGCCGTGATTATTATTCATTATAAGGTTTTTCCTGTGTTTCTTTTCTTTCTTTTTTTTTTTTTTTTTTTTTTTTTGATACAGCTATTACAATTATAGCATGTTAGCAAAGTGTGACTGGAACATTTTTAATCTTAAGTTTTTAAAAACCACACCACCTGTTTTTCTTAAATAAAAGCAAACAAGTATCATGAAATTGGTTTAGTTTATATAAACACCAGTTGACATTATTTCATTGTTTTGTAAATGTTGTGTTATAAATTGTGGATTGATAGTGGATTGGTTTGAAGCCAGGCCTTACACTGCACAGACTAAAACACATTTGTGAGAGAAGTCATGAACATTGGAGAAAGCTTCTAGAGGAAAAAGACACATTTACTGCAAAAATAGATGAATTCTAGAGTCTCTGAGAACTACACATGCTAATGCAGTCTCATGAGCAAGTCCTTTGTTTAGTGAAGTATTTTAACAATTTCACTTTGTACAGATGATCTCATCAGCCAAATGAGGGGTTTTGACCAAGTGATGCTCTTGAAAGGAGTGAAAGAAGAGGATGTGTTCAATTGTCTTCATAGAAAAAGCTTCTCAAAAGGTCTTAACAGCTTGAAGAATGGTAAGTTTACAGTACTGCAAGGGTCATAGTTGCTGACACTGCTAAAATCACACAGAACATTAAACTGTTCATTAAACCACTTCTTCTGAATTGTTTGTGTTTTTTGTTTTACTTTGACCAGGTCTGGGATCTGTCTGAAAATGGGATGTTAGGACTGAAGATCCTCTGGGTGAGAACAAGCTACACCACATCAGTGCTGGATATCAACCACAAACTGTTTCCAGACACGAGAGAAGAAGATCACGATGGGGAGATGAAACCAGTTTAGATGTGATGTTAAGGAATCATTATTTTCTGAAACAGTATCAAATGTCTATGTATAACATGATCTGTGTCACAGTTGACTGGAGGGAATCTTTTTACTTTTAAGGACATTTCATTACTCATGTGTGTGTAACTGATTAATTTATGATATTAATGAATTGTTGATGATCCATTATTAATCTTATTTGTGTTGATGCTTCTTTATCAACTTTATAGTCTATGCTTCAATAAAATTAATATGGTGAATATTGTGTATTGAAAATTCTTGGTAAATTCATAATTTTCTAGGTAGGTTAATGTGCTTATTTTACACCCGGATTATTTTTTACTTAAGACATAAACATCTTTTATCAAATAAATGACATCTGGAACAACAATACACCAGAAAGTTATTATTGTATTTTTTGCCACATCGAGTTAGTCTTTTGTTCATTATCTGGCTCGGCTCGGTGTTCATCTTCAGTTCTCTCTTCACAGCAGTTCAGTCAGTGTACTGTTTGAGTAAATGAATTACTCCGGGATTTTGGTTTGTTTAAACTCAGAGGGAGTGTCAGCCACATTAAAAAAGTTAACAGCGTAAGTCATTTGTGGATGAATGCGTATTGGAGACGTGAACGGTTTAAAATGATTTAGTTCGATTTGGTGAACTGGTTCAAAAAGATCCGGTTGCATCGAGTAATTGGTTCGCGAACCAGATATTACTTCACTGCAGTGAACGCGCTCACAACAGACCCGGAAGAGAAGACAATGCTGAATAAAGTCGTTTTGGACCAAAATGTATTTTCGATGCTTCAACAAATTCTAACTGACCCTCTGGACTACTTTGATGATGTTTTTCTTACCTTTCTGGACATGGACAGTGGACCGTACACACAGCTTCAATGGAGGGACTGAGAGCTCTCGGACTAAATCTAAAATATCTTAAACTGTGTTCTGAAGATGAACGGAGGACTTGCGGGTTTGGAACGACGTGAGGGTGAGTTATTATTATTTTCCTTTTTGGGTGAACTAACCCTTTATTGGTTTCCGTCGCAGTTTTGTATTGGTTCTGATTTGAATGTTTACCTGATAGCTGGTAATTAGGCCATTGATTAAATAAATAAATAATTTAAATTATTAATACAACTATACGCAGGTTTTGTCAAGAATATAATTTTTATTTATTTAAACTACGTACCAACCTTTCAATAGCAAACAGTTCGGTTTGTTTTGCTAAGAATTAAGAATATGCACCTAAAATCAAAATTATTCACAGAATACTCAACAGTATTCTATATAACAGCTGGAATTAACACAAAATTATTTTTTAAATTAATTTTTTTTATTTATTATTATTTTTATTCATTAATGCATTATAGAAATACAGGAACTATGAACTGCCTTTGTGGCTTCATTGTAGTCTTAGACCTGCAAAAGAGAAGGAAAATTCATTAGGACAATGTACCACTTAAACCACATTACCAGTATGTGAGATTATCCATTCATATATTTATATGGCAATCTCAAAAAAGTTGCAAAAACTTAGTTGTTGACAAAACATCATCATGTTCAAATTCGTCCAACACTTTGGGGAAACTTTGAACTTACTGTATGTCCATTATTCATTTTATGTTCATGAGTAAAACAACCAGTTTATTTTGTTCAGCGTCATGTTTAGGAGTATGGAAATGTAAAGCCAATGTTCCTACAGAAACTGACCAAAGTAAAACACTCCAGAATTTTTTTTTTAAAACAATTACACTTTAGAATAAGGTTCCATTAGTAAATGTTAGTTATTCCATGGTCTGTCTGAATACTGGATTCCTCTTGGAATTCTTGGAATACTGGTTCCAAGTCAGTTTAATCACTGTTCCTTACGCATGCGCTGCTTTAATAAATGCATATATATTTTTGCCATTTTTGAAGTAAAATGATTGTTTGTAGAGAGAGACACGCAGACAGTCTTTATATTTTCTTCTTGTTATTTCTTCTTTTCTGTTGTCATTAATTATTGTCCGCTGTGTTGTATATCTCAATGGTTTAGTGTTGTTTGTTGTTATGAGTGAGTGAATAAATGTGACCCTGCAGCACAGAAGCAGTCATAAGTAACACAGTTATATTTGTAGCAAAATCCAACAATACATTGTATGGGTCAAAATTATAGCTGTCAAATCGTTAGGATTTTAAGTAAAGATCATGTTCCATGAATATATTTTGTAAATTTCCTACCATAAATGTATCAAAACTTAATTTTTGAGTAATAAAATGCTTTGCTTTGAACTTCAAATATTTTTCGCAATATTTAGATGTTTTTGCACCCTCAGTATCCAGATTTTCAAATAGTTGTATCAGAATCAGAATCAGAATGAGCTTTATTACAAGGTATGTTCACACATACGAGGAATTTGTTTTCGTGACAGAAGCTCCGCAGTGCAACATAACAGCGACAGAACAAAAAACACAATAAGGAATAAAAAAATAATAATAATACAAATAGGTGGGTAAGGAATGACAATATAAAAATGACAATGTATGGCAGGTATATTACAATGAGCATTTATGTATGTACATGTATATTATGTGCAAAAAATGTAAGTGTACGCTAAGTATGTGTGTTAGATAAATAAGTGTATGTGTATATAAATATAAATAGTGTAGTGTGTTCCACAGTTATTATCAGCTGTTCATTAGATGGATTGCCTGGGGGAAGAAACTGGTCCTGTGTCTGGTCGTTCTAATGCTCAGTGCTCTGTAGCGTCGACCAGATGGCAACAGTTCAAAGAGGGAGTGTGCTGGATGTGAGGGGTCCAGAGTGATTTTGCCAGCCCAGAGGATGGATTCAATGATGGTGGAGTAGAACTGTTTCAGCAGCTCCTGTGGCAGGTTAAACGTCCTCAGCTGGCGAAGGAAGTACAACCTCTGCTGGGCCTTTTTCACAATGGAGTCAATGTGAATGTCCCACTTCAGGTCCTGAGAGATAATGGTGCCCAGGTACCTGAATGATGATTCCACTGCAGTTACAGTGCTGTTCATGATGGTGAGTGGGGGGAGAGCAGGGGGGTTTCTCCTGAAGTCCACGATCATCTCCACTGTTTTGAGCGTGTTAAGCTCCAGGTTGTTGAGAGTGCACCAGACAGCCAGCTCTTTAACCTCCTGTCTGTAAGCAGACTCGTCACCGTCCTGAATGAGGCCGATGAGTGTGGTGTCGTCTGCAAACTTCAGGAGCTTGACAGAGGGGTCCTTAGACGTGCAATCATTAGTGTACAGGGAGAAGAGCAGTGGGGAGAGAACACAGCCCTGGGGAGCTCCGGTGCTGATTGTACGGGTACTGGATGTGTATTTACCCAGCCTCACTAGCTGCTGCCTGTCTGTCAGGAAGCTGTTGATCCACTGACAGATGGAGGTGGGCACGGAGAGCTGATTTAGTTTGGGCAAGAGGAGGTTGGGGATGATCGTGTTGAAGGCAGAGCTGAAGTCCACAAACAGGATCCTCACATAAGTCCCCGGTCTGTCTAGGTGTTGCAGAACATAATGCAGTCCGATGTTTACTGCATCGTCCACAGACCTGTTTACTCTGTAGGCAAACTTAAGAGGATCTAGCAAGGGTCCAGTTTTTCAAATGTCTTCATGACTACAGACATTATAGCCACAGGCCTGTAGTCATTTAGTCCTGTAATTTTGGGTTTCTTAGGGATGGGGATGATGGTGGAGCGTTTGAAGCATGAAGGGACTTCGCACAGTTCCAGCGATCTGTTGAAGATCTGTGTGAAGATGGGGGCCAGCTGGTCAGCACAGGATTTCAGACAGGCTGGTGTAACACAATCTGGGCCTGGTGCTTTTTTCTTTTTCTGCTTCCGGAAGACCTGGCGCACCTCATCCTCGCTGATCTGAATTGCAGGTGTGGGCGAGAGGGGGGATGCAGGAGGTGTGAATGGTGAGAGCGCTTGATTGGAGATGTGTACAGGGTGGGTTGCAGGAGTTGTGAGTGGTGTGAACGGTTGTTTGGAGAGGCATTCAGGGCTGGTTGCAGGAGTTGTGAATGGTGTGAATGGTTGTGTAAGGGAGGCGTTCAGGGCAGGTGATGGGTGTTCTTTCAAACCTGCAGTAAAACTCGTTCAGATCTTCTGCCAGTCGTTGATTCTCCACAGTGCTGGGGGGTGGTGTCTTGTAATTCGTGATCTTCTTTAGACTTTTCCACACTGATGCGGAGTCGTTGGAAGTGAACTGAGTCCTTATTTTTTCAGAATAATTCCTCGTTGCCACTTTGATCTCTTTTTCCAGTGTGTATTTAGCCTGTTTATACAGGACATTGTCCCCCTTCACGTAAGCATCTTCTTTGGCCTGACGGAGCTGTCTGAGTTTTGCAGTGAACCACGGTTTGTCATTGTTGTAATTTAGTTGAGTCTTTGTAGGAATACACATATCCTCACAGAAACTGATATATGATGTTACGGTCTCTGTGAGTTCATCCAGATCGGTGGCAGCAGCTTCAAAAACACTCCAATCAGTGAGGTCAAAACAAGATTGTAAATCCTGCTCTGCTTCATTAGTCCATCTTTTTACTGTCCTTACTACAGGTTTAGCTGATTTTAGTTTCTGCCTGTAGGACGGTATAAGATGAACCAGAAGGTGATCAGAACGTCCCAAATCTGCTCGTGGAACAGAGTGAAATGCATCCTTTATTGTGGTGTAACAGTGATCCAATATATTACTGTCTCTTGTGGGACAAGTAAAATGCTGTCTGTATTTTGGCAGTTCACGGGAGAGATTGGCTTTATTAAAGTCCCCAAGAATGATTAAAATGGAGTCTGGGTGTTGTTGTTCTGTCTCTGTGATCTGATCAGTGAGTTTCTGTAAAGCTGAGCTCACATGCGCTTGCGGAGGAATGTAAACACTGACCAGAATGAACGAGTGAAACTCCCGCGGCGAATAGAACGGCTTGCAGTTAATGAAGAGTGTTTCGAGATTTGAGCAGCACGTCTTCTTTAACACAGTTACATCTGTACACCACCGTTCATTGATGTAAAAGCATGTCCCGCCGCCGCGCGATTTCCCCGTTGATTCTGAGTCGCGGTCTGCTCTGAACAGCTTAAGTCCGGCAGATGGAGCGCGCTGTCTGGTATGTTGTCATTCAGCCAAGTGAAACACAGAGCAGCAGAGTGAGAAAAATCCTTATTTGTCCGAGAGAGCAGAAGCAGTTCGTCCGTTTTGTTAGGTGGAGAGCAGAGATTTGCCAGATCGATGCTAGGCAACGGCGTTCGAAATCCGCGTTTTCTGAGTCTCATGAGCGCGCCAGCTCTTTTTCCCCGTCTGCACGTCCTCTTGAATCATGTGATCAGCGCAGCCGCTCAGACAAATATTGACAAATATTGTCCTCCTAACAAACCATGCATCAATGGAAACTTAATTATTAATATTATTGATATAAAAATCTCAACTGGAAAAAAAGAAAATAAAAAACCCTTATAACTTGTTTTGTGGTCCAGGGTCACAAATAGGCTTGAATAATTACATTGTCTACTTTTTATGGTGCATAGTCTTTATTCACTTCAAGTCATAAGAGGTTGTAGCAATTACATTCGGATGTGGATTTTTGGGATTTTTTTATGGTATTTCCATACATGTAGGAGGCGCTTAATTCCTCTGAGGTGTGGCCTCTTTTCTTCAGCTTCTGAGACACACACTCTTGTTTCGAACACACACATAAACAAAAATGTAAATTCAAGAATTGATGGACTAATCTCAGACTTTAAATCTGACCACCCTCAAGTGGAAATGAAGTAGTTTTTTTTTATTTTTTTATTCTCAAAGTCCTTCAAAATAATGTTTAATTGTTGAAATCTGACTAAAAACTACAAAAAAACGTTTGAAGTTCAAAGAGTAGGCAAAGTATATTTTGTAAAGTTTGTAAAGTAAAGTTTTCTAAAGTTTCCAAAGCAAAATGACAGAGCAACATTGCATCTTTTCCTGCAGTTCTTTTCTTAATAATAGTTCACTAAACAAACATTTGGAGTTGTGAAATATTAAGTGATGTCAATAATTGCTCACCTTATCTTTTTTCCAGTTTTCCAGTCTGGTCGAGTTTCCTGGATCAGACCTTAAAAGGGGGGTGAAATGCTCGTTTTCACTCAATATCCTGTTAATCTTGAGTACCTATAGAGTAGTACTGCATCCTTCATAACTCCTAAAAATCTTTAGTTTTATTATATTTATAAGAGAAAGATAGTCTGTACCGTTTTTTCCCGGAAAAACACGAGTGCCTGGAGGCGTGACGTGTGGGCGGAGCTAAAGAATCACGAGCGCGAGTAGGCTTTTGCGTTGAGAGCGTTTGGAAGCTGTGACATGGGCTTCCGGTTAGGTCAGCAACATGTGAAGACGTGTTTGACTGGTCTCCATACTGAACTGTATTTAACTAGTTAAAAACAAATGCATTCTCGACCAGCTCACTGTGATTACATTTAGTTAAAAAAGAAGAGGCCCTACAAAGTAAAGTTTGAATAAATAATGGTCTAATTTAGATGTTTATTGAATATGCCCGGCACACGCAGCAAACCAGATAAGATGGCGGAAAACGCGACGATGGAAGTAGCGGGAAACAGAATGGAAACTAACCAAGAGATTATTCTCAGTGAGATACGAATGCTTAAAACGGAGCTACTCTCGAAAATAGACGAAAAAGCCGAGATCCAGGCCACGGAGATAAAGACGCAATGTGAGCAACTGAGAGAGGAGTTTGGGACCGTGATGGGCCAAGCAGCCGCGAGAATGGCCACAATTGAGACGCGGGTGCTCTCGCTGGAAGAAGCAGAAAGCGGACATTCGGATGATGTGAGTACTCTGCAGCGAGAGGTGGCGAAACTTAAACAAGATGTCGTTGCATTGGAAGTAAAAAATGAGGATCTTGAGGCCAGATCGCGCCGTTGTAATCTACGCATTACGGGAGTGAAGGAGAGACGGGAGGAGGGAAAGCATATCCCCGACTTCATATCCAAGCTGCTCAAGGTTTCGTTACAATTGGACAAGGCCCCTGTAATAGATCGCGCGCACAGAACCTTGAGATCGAGACCAGTAGACGATCAACCTGCAAGGGCAATTATAGTGAAATTTCACTATTTTCAGGAGAAGGAATTATTGCTTAAGAAAGCCATGCAGAGCAGGGAGATTGTCACACCGGATGGAGACAAAATACACCTCCAGCCTGACTACACCCAAAAGGTCGTGAAACAGCGATCAGCCTTCAATGAGGTGCGTGGACTACTCAGACGCTGTGAGGGTGTGCGCTACGGTCTGTTTTATCCCGCCGAGTTGAGAATCACCGCGAAAGATGGGGTGAGGCGAAGTTTTAAAGATCCAAAGCAGGCTATGGACTTCGTGAGAGACACTCTGAAACCCTAATACAAACGTTATGAACCTTAATGTCTTGCTAATTAATGCATGGTGAGTTAAACATATTCAGACTTTGTCTGACTCAAGAGATTCGTTCTTTATCTCTAGTATTTAACATCTTCCTGTAAACAAGAGAAATGCAATTTGTGGCATTATTATTTTATTATAACAGTTCAGATTGGAGTTTAAGTTAGTGGGACGAGTGACGTTAAGAGGATATGGTAACTGCTAGTATTAGCAGCCTTCTTTTAGAGGCCAGCTCAAGTTGTTGTTGTTTTTTTTTTTTTTTTTTTTTTCCTTCTTCCCTCCCCCCTCCTTGTTCCCAGGGAGCATATATGCTGCAAATAGTAATCACATATGTCAAAGAGAGGCAGTACAGTAGTTTTAAGTTGGAATTGCCGGGGTCTTAATCATCCAATAAAACGAAATAAGGTTTTCTCTCACATCTCCAAACAGAAAGCATCTATTGTATATTTACAAGAAACACACTTGATTCTTAAGGATCTTAATAAGCTGAAAAGGGGGGGCTTTCAAAAAATTTTTCATTCAAAGTTTACTGGGAAAAGTCGAGGTACTGCCATATTAATTCATAGAGATGTATCATTTGAGGAATCAAAGGTGATAGCTGATAAAGAGGGCCGTTATGTTATTGCCCAAGGAAAACTGTTCAACCAGCAAGTGCTGCTGGTAAACATATATGCACCTAATTGGGACAATGTTAATTTTTTTAAAGACCTCTTTACACGTCTTCCAGATCTTGACAGTCACCAGCTTATTTTAGGAGGTGATTTAAATTGTACACTCCACCCAGTGCTGGACCGATCTAAAGCATCATCTGGGCCACTTAGTAAATCAGCTCGATGTGTCAATGAGTTTATGCAATCTTATGGTATGGTCGACGCATGGAAATATAAGAATCCAACATCAAGGCAATATTATTTTTTTTCTGCAGCACATCAGATTTATTCAAGGATTGATTTCATCTTTTTAGACAAGAGAATGTTACCACTACTTAGTTCATGTGAATACACAGGTATAGTAATTTCTGACCATAGCCCTGTACTGATGACTCTCTGCTTTCCTAATAACATCCCACCCCAGGGTGTGTGGAGATTCAACTCCAGATTATTGACAGATGAGAAGTTTGTTGATTTCTTATCTAAACAGATAGACTACTTTTTTGAAACAAACTGCACACCAGGTATTACTTATTGCAACCTCTGGGAGACAATGAAGGCCTTTTTGAGAGGCCAAATAATTTCATACAGTGTAGGTATGAGGAAAAAAAGAATGGATAGAATCAATCAGATTATCTCAAGGATAAATGATATAGATCAAGAACATTCTAGAACCCCCACTGCTACTCTATACAAGGAGAGAGGAGTTTTACAGTCAGAATTAGATAACCTGATTACAGAGGCAGAGGAAGCGTTGTATCTGAGATCTAAACAGCAAGAATTTGAGTATGGTGAAAGGGCTAGTAAGTTGCTTTCACACCACCTGAGACAGACAACTGAAGCTAATTATATAGCTGAAATTCAGACAGCAAAGGGAGTAACCACAGACCAGTTGAATATTAACAAGCAGTTTAAAATTTTTTATGAGGAATTGTATACATCGGAGCCATGTGACAAGGCAAACATAGCAAGTTTTTTTGCCAAATTGGAAATACCTACCATCAGTGAGCAGAATAAAGCCAATCTTGAACAATCCATATCTACAGTGGAGATTGAACAAGCTATTAAACAAATGAAAAGTGGAAAAGCACCTGGCCCCGATGGGTTTATTATTGAATTCTATAAGAAGTTTTCAGGAAAACTATCCCCTATTTTGAAAGAAGTGTTTAAGGAAGTAATCGAGCAAAAATCTTTGCCACCAACAATGTCTCAGGCTATTATTACAGTTGTACACAAAAAAGGTAAAGATCGCCTAAAATGCGACTCATATCGCCCGATAAGTTTGCTTTCAAATGATTATAAGATATTAGCTAAGGTCTTGGCAGTGAGGTTGAATCCTGTCATGCAGTCTATTATACATCAAGACCAGACAGGATTCATGCCTGGGCGGCAGCTCTCAAGTAATCTGCGAAGACTATTCAATATACTTTACTCACAAGGCAGCTCACGGCTACCAGAGGTTCTGTTGTCGTTAGATGCACATAAAGCCTTTGATCGCATAGAATACTTGTATTTATTCACAGCCCTGAAACATTTTGGTTTTGGATCTAGTTTTTGCACTTGGATCAGTATACTCTATGCACATCCTACTGCTTGTATAAGAACCAATAGGGTAATATCAGATTATTTTTGTTTGCACCGGGGCACAAGACAGGGCTGCCCCCTGTCACCACTTTTATTTAACATTGCGATAGAACCCCTAGCTATAGCGTTAAGGAAGGAGACAGATCTGCTAGGTATAAATAGAGGTGGGAGCACCCACAAGATTTCGTTGTATGCAGATGACCTCATAATATATATATCCAACCCAGATATGTCCATACCCAAAGCGATAGAACTTATAAATAGTTTTGGGGGAATATCAGGATATAAGATCAATTTTAATAAAAGTATATTATTCCCAATTAATAATGAGGCAAAGCAGTTAGATCTCAAGAAATTCCCATTCAAAACAACTTATAATTCCTTTAAGTACTTGGGAATTTCAGTGACAAGTACATACAAAGAACTATTTAAATGTAATTTCACTGTATTGATAGAAAAAACTAAAAAAGATTTAAACCGATGGTCCTTATTACCTATTTCATTGGCAGGCAGAATAAACACAATTAAGATGTCTGTTCTGCCAAGGTTTTTATTTTTATTTCAAAATGTCCCATTGTTTATCCCCAAATCTTTCTTTAAGGAGTTAGACAAACTTTTATCTTCCTTCATATGGAATAAAAGTATTCCAAGAATCAGGAAAACATTTTTAGAAAGACAGAAAGATGAAGGGGGACTGGCATTGCCCAACTTTTTGTATTATTATTGGTCATGTAATATTGATAAAGTTATCTATTGGGCAGAACATTTGGATCAGGAGAGCAAACCTGTTTGGGTGGAGATGGAACAGGCATCTTGTGGTCCAGTTTCTCTATTCTCATTGCTCTGTGCCCCACTACCACTTAACAGGAAGTATTTGACAAGCAACCCTTTGGTGACTAGCACTCTAAAAATATGGGCTCAGTTTAGGTCACACTTTAAGCAAAAACAAGCACTCTCCTTGTTACCCATTACTTCCAATGCATTGTTTCCACCATCCTTAATTGATCATGCATTTCAGGCATGGTTTAGAAAGGGACTCAGGTGTGTAAGGGATTTTTTTCAAGGTGGTAGTTTTGTCTCTTTTGACCATATGATTAAAACATTTGATATTCCTAAATCTAATTTTTATAGGTATCTGCAGGTACGAAGTCTAGTCAAAAAATATTTTAATACCCTTTCGGCCCCTCCTCCTCATTGTTGGATTGAGGAGCTCTTTGACTTGAGTACATCTGAGCGAGGTCTGATATCAACAGTGTACAGTCTGATTCAAAAGGCGGCCTCTCCATCTTTAGACTTTTTAAAGAAACAGTGGGAAGAGGATTTGGGAAGTGTAGTCGCAGAAGCAGTCTGGCAATCAGCCATTAGGAGAATTCATTCGACATCTATTTGTGTCAGACATGGATTACTGCAATTTAAAGTAATTCATAGGCTACACTTTTCTAGAAGTAAACTGGCAAGAATATTTCCAGAAATAGACCCAACATGTTCTAGATGTCACAGATATGAGGCCACTTTGGGTCATATGTTTTGGACATGCCCAGTTGTAGGACCATTCTGGTCTGCTGTGTTTGACACGTTTTCATTTATGTGTGGAAAGGAGATAAAACCAGACCCCGTAATAGCAATATTTGGTGTGGCATCCGAAAACCTTTCACTACCGCCAGGTCAATCGGATGCACTGGCTTTCTCTTCTATGCTGGCCCGACGGCTTATACTTCTAAAATGGAAGTCAAATAAACCACCAACACACATTAAGTGGGTAGAAAGTGTCATGGCGTATTTAAAGTTAGAGAAACTGAGACATTCCATGCAAGGCTCTGTTAACAGATTTTTTAAAGTATGGAGGCCTTTCCTTTCATATTTTGAAGATAGATTTAACCCAAAATGCTAATTGTAAGCTCCCCCCTTACCCCACCCCCACCCCCACCCGTTGGTTCTTTTTGTTTGCTTGTTTGTTTGTTTGTTTTGTTTTCCTATTATGTTTGCAATGTTGTATTAACATTTTAATTTGATGTGATTGTTGTTCAAATGTTTGGAAAATTTAATAAAAAGATTTGTCTAATGGAAGCTGTGACATTACCGTGAGGAAAAAAACATCATCCAAAACAAACCATGGCTAACAGTCAGATTCAGCGTATATTTATGGTCCAGAATCAGATCCAGAGGCTGAAATTTAACAAGAGCAGCAGCAACGACGTCTCTATGTGGTATGTGGTCAGTGAATGTCTCGTCTCTGCTCTACGGGAGCGCACGCTCTTCCGGCAGAAGTGCTCTTAGGACCCATATAAGGAAATTCCGCTCCATCTAACGTCACACAGACCCATACTCGAAAAAAAACTTTTTGGAACAAAAATACTCCTTCAAACGTACAACTTAATTTTTGAAACTTTGTCCATGTTTAGCATGGGAATCCAACTCTTTAACAGTGTAAAAACCTCAGTATGCATGAAATAGCATTAAAGTTTTCATAATAGTTTAGAAGAGTGGATTTCGGTAAACTGATACATATTTCTGATGGGTACACATAGTTCCTGTATAAAAGACTATATCTATAACCTTTTCAGGGGAATGTAGTGTAGTGTTATGGTTCTTAATCGCGTTCACGTTACAACAAGATGACATACTGTAGTCCGTCTATCACATCCGTCAAAAGTGCACAAAAAGAAAAATTTACCACTCGGTAGATGCTAATACTTACGACGGATTGGGGTGTACACATAGACCTACGGTTTAATATCAAATGGGAATGTTGAAAGAAACGGATACGATGAGTTTTTTACAACAATTAAAAAAATGACAATACAGATACATTAAAAATACTGAACAATAAGTATCAACATGCTTTTTATATTTGCAGTGTTGTATATGTGTGTGTGGTATATATTACACAATGTTTGTGGTGTTGTTTGCATGTGTGTTTGATTTCCTGTAAGTTTTGAGGATGTAATAAGTGTTGTATGCTTTTTGACTTGCATGTGTGAGTTTTACATTGTTCTGTGGCATTAAAAATTGAAATTGTTCCTGCGAAACACGACCAGACAGGTTCCCTCAAACTGACTCTTTCTCTCCTGCTCGGTGGCTGGGGAAGAAACATCAACAGACACACCGCTGGATCTCGTGTGTGACGGAGTCCTTCTGTCACGATCGCGATCCAGAAAAACACAGAGAGAGATCCAAATGCAGGTACGTCTTTTATTGGGGTAATCCATATCATAATCAGTCCAGACAGGGGTCAAAACCAAAGTAACCAATGAAACATAAACAGACACTAAACATACGGCAAGAACAAGACTAAGAATTGGCGTGAATACTACAAGGACTCCGGGACACATACTACAACAGACAGGGTATAAATACACAGGGAAATGACAATGCTAATGGGGAATTGGTTGCAATGATTAATAATCAGTGACAGCTGAGTGCAATGATTAGACAGAGATCGTGAGGAAAGAGGACATTTAGTGTTTAACCAGGGGACACAAACCAGACACTGTGACAAGTATGTTATATATAATCACATTTTTGGTATAAAAATAAGAAAATTTTTTGTCTTTTTTAAAAGAAGAGAATGGTGTGTTTTATAAGTTCGATTAACTTAAATGTTGAATACTTTCTTTTAAATTAAGGAATTGCTTTAGTAGCATGATGTCATCATATAATTATTTATTTCCATATTCCTGGAGTCTGAGTGGGTTTTGGGGGATTGGAGATATTTTGGCATCCCCCGACATCGGTGTTTTTCATTATCTTAAAACATATTAATGGCTAAAGTCTGAATATACATAAATATGTGAGCAACATGAATGTACGTGTCTGTAATTTTGAGAAGGCATTGTTTATGACCAGTTTTTGTTTAAAATATGTTTAAAATGTGATTTATACACTCAATAAACATAAGTATATGTTGAATACACGATTAAAATGTATTGAATAATGTATGATTCATTTTTCTTGCACGCTGTCCGTATTTTCACTGAGAAACGGTCATGGACCGGAGGTCCGGTGTCTATTTTTCAAACCGATGACTGTCACACTCGTCATTAGGATAATCCCTTATGACATGATATATTACGAAACAGAAGACGAGTCACAGCTGCCGATTATTCATGGCTGATGTCATTTCACGGCTGATTTCACAGTTCACACTTCACGGTCAGGTGGGAGGGGTCAAGGTCAAAGGTCAAAGTCATCAATCAAATCTTGGCAGGTGGTGCAGACTAATAACTACTGAGACATGATTAGTTCACCTCTCGGATCTTCAGGTTTGGGTTTGAGTCATTTGTTCATCCCGTGACAGCCCTACAGACACTATGCAGTGTTGCTAATCATTTCAAGGGGTCAATATGAATGATCAATCATAACTAGTTATGAGTAATTATAAATATTTAGAGCCGCTGTAAGTATTTACTTGACCTCTCAGTGTCAACTGTCTGTCAATTCTAAGAACGTTAATTTCCTGGTTAAGGAAAATAACTTTCTTACTGTACAATACTACTCAGAGCATGTAGCAAAAATCTGCATTATTAGGGACTTCAGTTATGAACAAACAATGAACAACCTCAAGTGTGATACAAGTAAGACTTTATTAACTACTTTAACACTTAAACTAGTCTAACATACACACACACACACGCACACACACATGAATACAGTGTTCTTAAGAAAAAGGGTAAAAGCTTAAGCAGTAAAGAGAAAAGAAATAAAGACATAAAGCTCTAGTATAATTTGATATTCAGCAGATCTACAGCCTGAAGGAAACATCAGTTTCTTAGTTAAAAAACACATTTGTAAAAGGTGCATATGATACTTAATGTATCAGTTAATAAGACTAAGTTTGATACTTGCACATCTCGATTGTTTGATAAAGAGTCCTGATGCACTCTGGGGCTCCAGTTGATTTCTGCTGAAGTGAATAGATGAGAAAGACCGGTTCCAATCAGAGGATCTTGATGAATGAATAGTCAAGGCCGAAGCCTGGCACAAGCTTAGTGTGGTTTTTAAGGCTCTTAGCTCATCATCTCCTGGAATTCCTGAATCTAAAAGAACCTCGTGATCTGGTGATCAGTGATCTATATAGGGGGATGATTTCACACCCTCAGGATTTGATTGAGCCAATGAGGAATGGAAGGTTTTAGATTAATTTAGATCATGAAAATACAAACTCATAGATACCAAACATCATATAGATGAGGTTATATTAACTAGTGATCCATCATAAGCATGTATAAAACATATACAATACACAATATACGAGAACAGTTACAGTATACACAATGCCCTAAAATATATGTGAATTAACTCAAAGAAAGGTTTTTATATGGATTAATTAGAGGAGAGTCGCTTTTATGTGCATTATGTGTCTCTTTTAGAGACTTGAGTTTAGCGTCGCTTAGCCACATTCCTGGGCGTCATAAACCTAGTGTTATCAGAAAGTGTCCCTTTGGTTGGGAACCAGAGGCCTGTTCAGTCCATTTTGAGGTGATAGCTTCCTTTTGGGGGAAGGGTCCATAGACCCTTTGGTTAGATGAGTCGTTAGATATTATTTGTTAAATGTTGTGTGTCTGATTTATCCAAATGCTACAGCAGTCTGTGTCGGAAAGAGAAATGAGAAGTTCACTTCTCGAGTCGTCAGGTCTGCAGTATTGTACACAGAAATTAGTTCATAATTCCCAAACTTCCCTTCAAACATGTTTACAGTGATGCGTTTCTGGTCCCAAATTGGTCTAGGCCTCAATAATACCTACATGTAATAACAGCATATGGTTAATAATATGTAATGTTTGTATTCATATGATAAACTAATCAATTCTGTTTCCAGTACAGACTGCATAGCTTCAGTTTATAGAGATGTGATGTGACTAAAGAACGGAGAAGTGAGGGAAACTAACAGACTAATAACACATAATCTGAAACAATGAATGAATCTTTTCTGTTTCTCATAATTTGGCCTTGGTTTTATTATAGTTTTTTTTGCATTAGCAGACTAATTTGAAATGTAGCATTAAGTAGCTGTGTCATGGAATAATAATTTGGCTAATAACATACATTTTAATTATATTCTGCTTAAATAAAAATAAAATGATTTGTTCATTTTGACGAACGAGATTCAAAGATCTGAGTCAGTAAAATGATCCCCATCACACATCTGAAGCAGAGCACAGAGAACAGCGGTGTGTGTTCCCGGTCTGTGTCTGTTCTCGTGTTCCACTGAAGATAAAAACTGTTCTGGAACAGAGATGACTTCTCTTTCACTCTTGTGATGCAGCAATTTATTTGTCTTAAGTGGACTTCAACATGAGAAATGAGAAAGAAAACTAAGCAGTGTTTCTAAATGTATGTCAATTTCTTTGTCTGAAATATTTTTTTTGTTTTTTATGCTATTCCTAATTGATTTATTGTTCCTAATTTACCATAATAAAACCATAGACAAGAGTTTCTCTTGTAGCCTTAAGTTTTCTGTAGTCTGCTGCTTTTTCCTCATGTTATTCAGCTGCAACAGAAAAATTATAGAATAAATATGTTTGGCATCTTGGATTTTTTTTTTTTTTTTTTATCTTATTGGAACCAAAACTATAGGAATCAATAAGAATCTGAATCTATAAGCAGAATCAGAATCAGATTCGATAAAATTTAAACAATACTGAATCCTAATCATTGTAAAATGATATTTTCTATATTTTTATTGTATATGTGTTTGTTGGCAGCTCAGTATGTTGTGAATCCTGCCCACTTCTTTGCATGGTCAGCACATGCTTCAGTGCTCTGAGAGTGTTTATAGAGCTGTGAGTTTAACACTTCATGACTGAGAGCAGAACAGAACACAATCTTCATCATCACACAAGACACAACAACAACAATGAACAACATCATCATCCTCATCTGGACCACTGCAGCTTTTATTCAAGGTAGGGTGTCTATTTTTGATAATGATAATATGTTATTATTTTTTACACCAATGTAATATTCTGATATTAAGAAGATTTGCAAACTAATTTATTTTATTTTATTCAGAATCCAGAGGAATCACTGTGACTCAGCCTAAAGTTAAAACTGTCCAGCTCGGTCAAACAGCTACAATAGAGTGTAATACAGATCCAGGAATATACTATAGCCGCATAGATGCAGGGATATATGGTGACAACTTAGCCTGGTATCAGCAGAAACCTGGAGAAGCTCCTAAACTCCTCATTTATGACATAAACAGCCTCCAGTCAGGAACTCCTTCTAGATTCAGTGGCAGTGAATCTAACAATGGAAAAGATTTCACTCTGACCATCAGTGGAGTCCAGACTGAAGATACAGGAGATTATTACTGTCAGAGCTACCACAGTGGTCCAGTGTTCACACAGTGATAAAGAGTCGTACAAAAACCTCCGTCAGTCAGAGTCACAGTGACTGCACTGATACAGCTGAGAGACACTGCAGCTGTTCTACAACACAATCACACACAACACTAATAACACAATCAACACACAACACTGATCGACACAATCACACACACAACACTGATCGACACAAACACACACAACACTGATCGACACAATCACACACAACACTGATCGACACAATCACACACAAAACTGATCGACACAATCACAAACAACACTAATCAACACAACCATAAGATCTGGAATCTTTTCTTTATGGCTTTCAAGAGAAGTCTCTTTTGCTCACCAAGGCTAAATTAATTTGATAAAAAGAAAAAAAAAAGTAATATTGTAAAAAAACAAAAAACAAAACAGTTTTCATACTCTTTTTCGAATAAACTTTAAAATGTATTTATTGAAATAATTAATGAGGCAAAGCTGCATTTTTTTGTAACTTTACTCCAGTCTTTAGTGTGATATGATCTTTTTCATATACGGATTTTCTGCTCGGGAAACATTTACATGCACCTAATCGCATTATTGCTTCTATGATCAAAGTGTGCATCTGCTCATGATGTACATTAATGATGTGAATCACAGCTGTAGTTAGCTTTCTACGGGCGTTAGTTCCACTGAACTCTATTGGTAACGATGGAACTTGTGAGCATAGTTGGTTTTGGGACACGCACCCCAGATTCGAAATGATAGGGAAGAAAACTTTACATTTCTGGAGAGCTCCATGATTATTTTAGTTCAAAATATTGCAAAAAAAAAAAAAAAAAAAAAAAAAAAAATATATATATATATATATATATATATATATATATATATATATATGTATATATATATATATATATATATATATATATATTTTTTTTTTTTTTTTTTTTTTTTTTAATTAAAAATCTTAAAATTATAAAAGTATTTTCTACCACTGGTATTCAATTTTATGCACCCTTGCTTTTATTAAAAAAGAATAATAATACAAATAACTGTAGTGTAGACAAAAATAGAGCACACATAAACTGAGATTTAAAACTGTTAAAAGAAAGGGCTCAAAATATTGCACACATATATTACACAACATCAATATCTCTTCCCTTGGTGTTTTGAACATTTCTATGAGTAATGCTGCACGCTGTGACTGTGTTGAGTCAAGCGCATCAATCTGTGTATTGGTTGTGTTTAAGCTCTGCACGCTTTATAGGAGCCATACCCTTTCATATTATAATACATTAGCACAACAAAAGATTATTAAGTCTTTCTTGTTTTGTCCCATCTACCACGTTGCTGCCTTCATATATGCACACACACACACACTTTTGCACATCCTATCATACCGGTGACTGGATGTTGCTGCAATAGACGCAATTTGCTGCATTAAGGTTAACAATTAATTGATTAATTGATCATTAATTTAAACTATGATCCGTCATGGAAATCGATCATTGACATCCCTACACAGAAGTATAGTAATACTACATTGATTTAAAAAAAATGCAAAAAACAACACTGATATTGGATCAGAATTGGCAGATACTGTCTCTTATCATAGTGACAGCCAATCACATTAGTTTTCTGGTATTGCAAGCACTCGATTGGCTTGCGTCTGCACTAGGGTATTTGCATAAGGCGTTCTGACTGGAGGACGGCTGCATTGGCGCTTGAAGAGTTTTCAACTTCTGCCATGAGCAACGGACACACAATTAATTTTTCTATGCTTGATGTCATTCTATTCAAAGTAAAGAAGGGGTGTTGACACCACATGTGAATGGGGCATTATATGTCTGGATACCGCTGCACAAATCTTTCAACCACGAGAAATGCAGTTCGAGCATGGCCTTACATCCAGGATAGCAGAATGGTCAGGATGACCTGAAACATATAACTAACTTAAATCAATTGAAATGTGTTTAGTCTTGCCTGAGTGATGCTGAAATAACCAGGTTTAGTTTTTCACTCAGGATAAACTGCTTCCTGTGGAACAGTCTCCATGAATGATCTCTTGATCCTGGATCCTTGCTGCCATCCACGCAGAGATGATTTGGATGATATGTGGTTGTGTCTAAAGGGTAATGAATCAATGTTACAAGAATACTGATAGCAGCACTATTGATCCTGTAGCTTATGTAAATGTTTTCAGTAACCGAACAAGTCTGGAACTAAATTATAACCAGTTCTTGAAACCCATCTCTACTTGTAATAGTTGTCTTGTGGCTGCTGCCCTGACAGTCTCTTCCCCTGATGATAAATATATGTATGTGTTAATTTTAAAACAATAAATAATACATTCAAACTACTAGGTGGTAAAAAATGAATTTCTTATAAGGAACTCAATGAATCATTGACTCAACTGGTGGAAGTCAGGACCAAAAAAAGTTAACCATTTGTTTACTTTTTGTTAAACTAAAGTAACAGATCTTTTTGAGAATTGCTTGAGCACCTGCCCCTTTGCCCCTTGGTGCCCAAAGTGCCCTTTTGTCAATGCAAAATTTCCTCTATTTTTTTTTGCAATGACATGTACTTTTTTGAATGCCTGCCCATGCCCAATCTAAATATTAGTAAAATTTATGAACAATAATTTAGCCGTAAATAAATTGACCCACATGATGACCTTTCACCTGAAGACGACGACAACCTAACCCAACCGGGACGCCATACGCATAATTTTTTATTGCGTATTTAATTCTCAGCTAAGTGAATTTGATGTTTATTTACTTATTATTATTTTACAAGAACGATGCGATGTGAGAAAATTTAGATATTTTGTTTATATTGCTGTGTGTGTCCTGTAGTGTTGAAGTAACGTTAACGTGCTATTTGAGGGAGAAAAGTTTCACAGGCTTAGAGGGGTCTAGTATTTTTTATGTTATTTAACTAAACTATTATATTACAGTATTTATTTCTTTTTTAAACGTTGAGTGCCTTAAAAATAATTATCACAACACTGGTAAGGCTTATTCAGATTTTCTCATTCTCTGAATTATCATCATAAAAATAAAAACAATTCAGAAATGAATTAAAATATAATTATATTTTAAATGTGTTTTTACAATAGCAACAGTGTTTACAAGAGTAAGACCACTTTAGCCTGTAAACTCAATAATATCTCTCTGGAAATAAATGTAAAAATATCAATGTCAATATAAACTGAAAAATATACCTGAGCTGACATCAAAGTGCAGTATGAAGGAGATGTGACCCTAGTAGATATCAGGAAAAGGTATGAAATGTTCTTTTGTGTTTGTGTGTGTGTTCTGCAGTGCAAACATGCCTCTCAAAGAGAGAATAAAAAAGAAAAACAAAAAAACAAGAGAAGGAACTGCTTGAGGCAGAAAAGGCAGGATCCCTATCCAGCTTGTTCATGAAGAGCACACCAGATCAGAATAACACGTGTAGCCTGTCATTTTGTTTACACTGCAAAGGTGTCCAATTTAAGATAACTACAACAGTAATAATAGTAATCACTATATTCCAGTGTATCAGTTGCTTAATGTTTTGTATCAATATTTAAGGTGGACTTATTGATTAGGTGCAAGAGTAGTAGTGATGGTTAAAATAACAGATTAATGCTGAAAAAGTCAATTGTGCCTTGTTCCTAGATGGACAGAGAGTGGAAATTAATAGATCAAATGAGGAGATGGAGACACAGGAAGAAAAAGAGGGAAATGTAGAGGTACAAGTGGCAGAAAGAGAGCAGGGAACAGCAAGCCAGGAGACAGAGGCTGGTGAGAAAGTGGAATAGGTAGAGGCACAACACAAGCTACAGAAACAGTGCAGAAAGAACCAAGCGTGGAGAAACGAAACAGAGAAACAGTAACAGGAAAAAAAAAATTCTCTGTGGAGAAACAGGCTGGTACTGTAATGAAGGAAAGGAGGTGAGGAAGCAAGTGCGAGTTAATATGAATTTATTGGACTGCCAGACAAACAAATAACACAGAGACAGGAGGCTGGGTGAATGCTGTAGGTCTGGTAGCGATCCGGGAAGTGAAAATGCTCACTGGTGATCCAGGGCGTGGTGGTGAGTAGGCAGCAGGAGAGCGTGTCACAGGAACTGCGGTGGGAGAGCCGTGAAGGGGAATGGTGAAGTCCGTGGAAGGTGAGGAGTGGATGGGGTTCAGAGACAAGACAATCCAGCAACGAGAAGAACATGAAACGGCAACAAGAGATTCAGGAAGTAACACTGAGACTGCATACAACGCTCTGACAAAAACAAGACGAAATACAGGGAAATAAGTAGGGAATGGGTAATGAGTTGCAGCTGGTGATAATGACCCCCACATGAAACAATCAGTGCTGACGCAAGACACTCACTCCACCCACTTAGTGCAAAAGCCGAGGCCACGGTTTACCAACCGTGACAGGTACATAATCATCCATTCCATATCGATACGCGAATCAGAAAGGAATGCATCACAATATATTTTTGTATTGATATTTTAAGCAGCGCTATTTAAAGCCTTGTTCCATGTGCCCCTTTTATACTTTGAGCATCTGCTCCTCCAAAGGTCTCTGCATGGCTCTGCTGTAATGTACCTGTACACTGATGAAATAAGAGGCTCTTTGTTGAATTGTCTATTACACTGGACTAAAAAAAAAAAAAAAAAAAAAAAATATATATATATATATATATATATATATATATATATATATATATATATATATATATATATATATATATATATATATATATATATGAATCTTATCCATGATACTATGAGCCAGTATTGTTCAGTAACAGCTGTGAGAGACACAGATACTGAAGGACACACATCAGAATGAATCATTGACTGAGTCTCATCACAGATCAACAGTTGATTCAATCATTCAGAAGGTCAGTATGACTGCTGAGAGTCTCAGTGTGAACAAACCTCATCTCTCCATCAGTCCAACACAACTGACTCATTTCAGAGAATAAAGAGTCAAACAGTCAAACTCATATTTGAGTGATTGTGTTCCTCTCAGAATAGAGCAGCTCCATCAGCAGATGTTCAGCGTCCTCACAGGAGCTTCATGATACAGTAAAACTACACAGAGTCAACACACAGAGAACCAACAGTGATCTGTTTCAGTGTTTGAGACTCACAATTTGACTGCACAGTCTTGTGTCATAATCTTCTGCAGGTGTTTTCATAATTCACTGATTCATATTCAATAAAAAAATATGAGCTTGAGTTTTATGGCCTCATTTATAAAGACGTGCATATAATTTTCAGAAATTTTGAGTAATTTACAAGACCAAGAAACAATGCATCAATCTTTATAAATCTCTGTTAATCTTAAATACAAGCACAAAGTGACTGAATCCAACACATCAGCCGACAGAACTGCTACAAATATCACTTTATGGTTCAGAAGAAGTTCAGCAAAAGAAAATCCAAATGTGTTCATATTCATGAAATCATTAATACCTGTGATGTAATAATAATAATAATAATATATATATATATATATATATATATATATATATATATATATATATATATATATATATATATATATATATATGTGTGTGTGTGTGTGTGTGTGTGTGTGTGTGTGTGTGTGTGTGCGTGTGTGTGTGTGTGTGTGTGTGTGCGTGTGTGTGTGTAATATAAAAGATAATATCAATGAATATTGTGATTGTCTGTCTTTACCTTATTATTATTATTATTACTATTATTATTTAATCTTTACAGTTTTATAAAAAAAAATGTTGAACTATTTTCATGATATATATGTGTACAAAGTTTGTACTAATGCTCTTTTATACAAATACAAATATTTTCACATAATTTCACATCATTTGTCTTTGAAAAGCCCAATTCTAAGATCTGAACAATGAGTCAGAGTCAGAGAGGCTTTATTATCGTTTCAGCTCTATACAGCTCATACCTCATACATTTCCGTGAAAGGAAACAGCGTTTCTCCAGGACCAAGGTGCTACACGACAACATTTACTACAAAATCAATCAATCACGTTTATTTATATAGTGCTTTAAACAAAATACATTGTGTCAAAGCACTGAACAACATTCATTTGGAAAACAGTGTCTCAATAATGCAAAATGATAGTTAAAGGCAGTTCATCATTGAATTCAGTGATGTCATCTCTGTTCAGTTTAAATAGTGTCTGTGCATTTATTTGCAATCAAGTCAATGATATTGCCGTAGATGAAGTGACCCCAACTAAGCAAGCCAGAGGCGACAGCGGCAAGGGACTGGAACTCCATCGGTGACAGACGAAACCAGTAGTTCAATTCCAGGCTGCAGCAAAGTCAGATTGTGCAGAAGTATCATCTGTTTCCTGTGGACTTGTCCTGGTGCTCCTCTGAGACAAGGTCTTTACAGGGGATATGTTTCTGGGGCTCTAGTTGTCCTGGTCTTCGCTGTCTTTCTGGGCAGTAGAGGTCCTTTCTAGGTGCTGATCCACCATCTGGTCTGGATACGTACTGGATCCGAGTGACTGCAGTGACCCTCTGATCTAGATACAGACTGGATCTGGTGGCCACGGTGACCTCGGAACAAGAAAGAAACAGACAAATATTAGCGTAGATGCCATTCTTCTAATGATGTAGCAAGTACATAGGGTGTTATGTGAAGTGTTTCCGGTTCCGGTTTACCTAATTAATGCAGCCTAAAAATTCTTTAACGGATTTGGATGCAAAAACTCGGGCCTGGGAGGAGTTCGGTGAGGCCATGGAGAAGGACTATCGGTTGGCCTCGAAGAGATTCTGGCAAACTGTTCGACGCCTCAGGAGGGGGAAGCAGTGCCCTACCAACACTGTTTACAGTAGAGATGGGCACCTGTTGACCTCAACTGGGGATATCGTCGGGCGGTGGAAGGAATACTTCGAGGATCTTCTCAATCCCACCGACTTGTGTTCCGTTGAGGAAGCAGTGGCTGGGGACTCGGAGGGGCACTCGTCCATCACCCGGGCTGAAGTCATCGAGGTAGTTAAAAAGCTCCTCGGTGGCAAGGCACCGGGGGTGGACGAGATCCGCCCCGAGTACCTCAAGTCTCTGGATGTTGTGGGGCTGTCTTGGCTGGCACGCCTCTGCAACATCGCATGGCGGTTGGGGACAGTACCTCTGGACTGGCAGACCGGGGTGGTGGTCCCTCTTTTCAAGAAGGGGGACCGGAGAGTGTGTTCCAACTATAGGGGGATCACACTTCTCAGCCTCCCTGGAAAAGTCTATGCCAGGGTACTGGAGAGGAGAATTCGGCCGATAGTGGAACCTCGGATCCAGGAGGAACAGTGTGGTTTTCGTCCCGGTCGTGGAACACTGGACCAGCTCTATACCCTTTCCAGGGTGCTGGAGGGTTCATGGGAGTTTGCCCAACCAGTCCACATGTGTTTTGTGGACTTGGAGAAGGCATTCGACCGTGTTCCTCGCGACATCCTGTGGAGGGTGCTCCGGGAGTATGGGGTCGGCGGCTCCCTACTTAGGGCTGTTCGGTCCCTGTACGACCGGAGCAAGAGCTTGGTTCGCATTGCCGGCAGTAAGTCAGACCTGTTCCCGGTGCATGTTGGACTCCGGCAGGGCTGCCCTTTGTCACCGGTTCTGTTCATAATTTTTATGGACAGAATTTCTAGGCGCAGCCAAGGGCCGGAAAGTGTCCGGTTTGGGGACCATACGATTTCGTCACTGCTTTTTGCGGATGATGTTGTCGTGTTGGCATCCTCAGACCAGGACCTTCAGCGTGCATTGGGACGGTTTGCAGCCGAGTGTGAATCGGCTGGGATGAGAATCAGCACCTCCAAGTCCGAGGCCATGGTTCTCAGTCGGAAAAGGGTGGATTGCCCACTTCAGGTTGGTGGAGAGTTCCTGCCTCAAGTGGAGGAGTTCAGGTATCTTGGAGTCTTGTTCACGAGTGAGGGAAGGAGGGAACGTGAGATTGACAGACGGATCGGTGCAGCTTCTGCAGTAATGCGGTCGCTGTACCGGTCTGTCGTGGTGAAGAAGGAGCTGAGCTGTAAGGCAAAGCTCTCGATTTACCGGTCAATCTACGTTCCTACTCTCACCTATGGTCATGAGCTGTGGGTCATGACCGAAAGGACAAGATCCCGGATACAGGCGGCCGAAATGAGCTTTCTCCGTCGGGTGGCTGGGCGCTCCCTTAGAGATAGGGTGAGAAGCTCGGTCACTCGGGAGGAGCTCAGAGTAGAGCCGTTGCTCCTCCACATCGAGAGGAGCCAGCTGAGGTGGCTCGGGCATCTATTTCGGATGCCTCCTGGACGCCTTCCCAGGGAGGTGTTCCAGGCACGTCTCACCGGGAGGAGGCCCCGGGGAAGACCTAGGACACGCTGGAGGGACTATGTCTCCCGGCTGGCCTGGGAACGCCTCGGGGTCCCCCCGGAAGAGCTGGAGGAAGTGGCTAGGGAGAGGGAAGTCTGGGCGTCTCTGCTTAGACTGTTGCCCCCGCGACCCGGCCCCGGATAAGCGGAAGATGATGGATGGATGGATGGATGGATTTGGATATTAAAAGCATATTAGTATGTTATGTGTATGCCAGGTTAAAGAGATGGGTCTTTAATCTAGATTTAAACTGCAAGAGTGTGTCTGCCTCCCGAACAATGTTAGGTAGGTTATTCCAGAGTTTAGGCGCCAAATAGGAAAAGGATCTGCCGCCCGCAGTTGATTTTGATATTCTAGGTATTATCAAATTGCCTGAGTTTAGAGAACGTAGCGGACGTAGAGGAGTATAATGTAAAAGGAGCTCATTCAAATACTGAGGTGCTAAACCATTCAGGGCTTAGCAATATTTTAAAATCTATACGATGTTTGATAGGGAGCCAGTGCAGTGTGGACAGGACCGGGCTAATATGGTCATACTTCCTGGTTCTAGTAAGAATTCTTGCTGCTGCATTTTGGACTAGCTGTAGTTTGTTTACTAAGCGTGCAGAACAACCACCCAATAAAGCATTACAATAGTCTAACCTTGAAGTCATAAATGCATGGATTAACATTTCTGCATTTGACATTGAGAGCATAGGCCATAATTTAGATATATTTCTGAGATGGAAAAATGCAGTTTTACAAATGCTAGAAACGTGACTTTCTAAGGAAAGATTGCGATCAAGTAGCACACCTAGGCTCCTATCTGATGACGAAGAATTGACAGAGCAACCATCAAGTCTTAGACAGTGTTCTAGGTTATTACAAGCAGAGTTTTTAGGCCCTATTATTAACACCTCTGTTTTTTTCTGAATTTAGCAGTAAGAAATTACTTGTCATCCAATTTTTTATATCGACTATGCATTCCATTAGTTTTTCAAATTGGTGTGTTTCACCATGTTTCCTGATGATATCTCCCAAGGGTAACATATAAAGCGTGAAGAGTAACGGACCTAGTACTGAGCCTTGAGGTACTCCATACTGCACTTGTGATCGATATGATACATCTTCATTCACTGCTACGAACTGATAGCGGTCATATAAATACGATTTAAACCATGCTAATGCACTTCCACTGATGCCAACAAAGTGTTCAAGTCTATGCAAAAGAATGCTGTGGTCAATTGTGTCAAACGCAGCACTAAGATCCAATAAAACTAATAGAGAGATACACCCACGATCAGATGATAAGGGCAGATCATTTGTAACTCTAAGGAGAGCAGTCTCAGTACTATGATACGGTCTAAATCCTGACTGGAAATCCTCACATATACCATTTTTCTCTAAGAAGGAATATAATTGTGAGGATACCACCTTTTCTAGTATCTTGGACAGAAAAGGGAGATTCAAGATTGGTCTATAATTAACAAGTTCTTTGGGGTCAAGTTGTGTTTTTTTTATGAGAGGCTTAATAACAGCCAGTTTGAAGGTTTTGGGAACATATCCTAATGACAATGAGGAATTAATAATAGTCAGAAGAGGACCTATGACTTCTGGAAGCACCTCTTTTAGGAGCTTAGATGGTATAGGGTCTAACATACATGATGTTGGTTTAGATGATTTAACAAGTTTATACAATTATTCCTCTCCTATAGTAGAGAATGAGTGGAACTGTTCCTCAGGGGGTCTATAGTGCCTGATGTGATACTGTAGCTGACGGCTGAATGGTTGCAATTTTATCTCTATGGTATCGATTTTAGAAGTAAAGTAGTTCATAAAGTCATTACTGTTGTGGTGTTGGGAAATGTCAACACTTGTTGAGGCTTTATTTTTCATTAATTTAGCCACTGTATTGAATAAATACCTGGGGTTATGTTTGTTTTCTTCTAAAAGAGAAGAAAAGTAATCAGATCTAGCAGTTTTTAATGCTTTTCTGTAGGATATGCTACTTTCCCGCCAAGCAATACGAAATACCTCTAGTTTTGTTTTCCTCCAGCTGCGCTCCATTTTTCGGGCTGCTCTCTTTAGGGTGCGAGTATGCTCATTATAACATGGTGTCAAACTGTTTTCCTTAACCTTCCTTAAGCGTAAAGGAGCAACTGTATTTAAAGTGCTAGAAAAGAGAGAGTCCATAGTTTCTGTTACATCATCAAGTTGTTCTGATGTTTTGGATATGCTAAGGAATTTGGATACATCAGGAAGATAACTTAAAAAGCAGTCTTTTGTGGTAGAAGTGATGGTTCTTCGATACTTGTAACAAGAAGTAGAATTTACAATTTTGGCTATATGAAGTTTGCACAGAACTAAATAATGATCTGAGATATCATCACTTGGCTGAATAATTTCAACACTATCAACATCAATTCCATGTGACAGTATTAAATCTAGAGTATGATTTCGACAATGAGTAGGTCCTGAAACATGTTGTCTAACACCAATAGAGTTCATAATGTCTATAAATGCTGATCTCAATGCATCTTTTTCATTATCGACATGGATATTAAAATCACCAACTATTAAAACTTTATCTGCAGCCAGAACTAACTCGGATGTAAAATCACCAAACTCTTTAATAAAGTCTATATGGTGCCCTGGTGGCCTGTATACAGTAGCCAGTACAAACATAACAGGGGATTTATCATTAACATTGGTTTCTCTGGATAATGTTATATGAAGCACCATTACTTCAAACGAGTTATACTTGAAGCCTGCCCTTTGAGAAATCCTGAAAACGTTGTTATAAATTGAAGCAACTCCTCCCCCTTTGCCTTTTAAATGCGGCTCATGTTTATAACAGTAATCTTGGGGGGTGGACTCATTTAAAATAATGTAATCATCAGGTTTTAGCCAAGTTTCTGTCAAACAGAGCACATCTATATTATGATCAGTTATCATATTATTTACAAAAAGTGTTTTCGTAGAAATGGATCTGATATTCAATAAGCCAAGCTTTATCATTTGTTTATCCATATTGCATTTGTTTTTTATTTGTTTAACCTCAATTAAATTGTTAGCCTTAACTTGGTTTGGACATTTTTTTTTTTTGTATTTTCTAGTTTGGGGAACAGACACAGTCTCTATAGTGTGATATCTAGGTGAAAGAGTCTCTATGTGCTGAGAATTAACTGACCTCTGCAGACGGTCAGTTTAGCCAGTCTGTCTGCTTCCTGACCTGGGCCCCAGTTAGTCAAGTATAAACACTAATACTATTTGCCATATTTCTAGAGAGAAGAGTGGCGCCACCCCAGGCGGGATGAATACCATCTCTTTTAAACAGATCAGGTCTGCTCCAAAAGCTCGTCCAATTGTCTATGAAACCTATGTTATTATGTGGGCACCACTTAGACATCCAGCCATTGAGTGATGACAATCTGCTATGCATCTCGTCACCACGACATGAGTGACGAGATGCATACAAAACTCAAATTGTACTGTGCAAAACACTATACATAATTAAAATTTCTTAAATAATCTAACATAATACTAAAACTGGAAGTAAAGTAAAAAGTTGCACATAAAAAAAAATACAGTATGTGAAAAATACAATATGTGTATATATATATATATATATATATATATATATATATATATATATATATATATATATATATTTGTACATAGAACAAGTCACAATATTAATAGACAAGGCACAATATTGAGGTCAATTTATGCAAAAGATTCCAATCATCTTCTCAGCTGTCCTCACGATCCGCTGCACGTGATTTCCTAAAGTCAACAACCATCTCTTTAGTTTTGTCCACATTCAGGGATAGTTTGTTAACTTTACACCAGTTCACTAGCCGATGCATCTCCTTTTAATTTTATGACTTCAACACATCTCAAAAACAAAAAAGTTGGGACAAGGCCATGTTTATCTCTTCTTTTTATAAGAGTCTGCAAACATCTGGGGACTGAGGAGACAAATTGCTCAAGTTTAGGAATAGGAATGTTGTCCCATTCTTGTCTAATACAGGCTTCTAGCTGCTCAACTGTCTTGGGTCTTCTTTGTCGCATCTTCCTCTTTATGACATGGCAAATGTTTTCTACGGGTGAAAGATCTGGACTGCAGGCTGGCCATTTCAGTACCCGGATCCTTCTTCTACACAGCTATGGTGCTGTAATTGATGCAGTATGTGGTCCGGCATTGTCATGTTGGAAAATGCAAGGTCTTCCCTGAAAGAGACGACGTCTGGATGGGAGAATATGTTGTTCTAGAACTTAGATATACCTTTCAGCATTGATGGTGTCTTTCCAGACTCATGCAACCCCATACCATCAGAGATGCAGGCTTCTGAACTGATATCAACTTGGGTTGTCTTTGTCCTCTTTAGTCCGGATGACATGGCGTCCCAGTTTTCCCAAAAGAACTTCAAATTTTGATTCTTCTGACCACAGAACAGTTTCCAACTGTTTTGCCACAGTCCATTTTAAATATCCCTCCTTGACTCTTCTATTCCAAAGAATCAGTTTTTCTTGAATCCCTCAATTTTGTCTGAAACCAAAAACACTGTGCTGTTTCTGCTTTGCATTGATTGATACACTCAGCTCATTTAACTGATCAAATACATCAGATAAGTAGACCAGTTTTGCACAAAATTGATTATTAGTGTAATGTTCAGCCACAGGGGATCATTGCTCTTCTAGAAATGTGTGCACTTCTTTTCTCAGTTCAAAAAGACGATTAAGGACACATCATCTAGAAAGCCACCGTATTTCACTGTGGTACAAGAGCTGCACATGATCAGCATCAAGTCGTTCATACACAGCTGCAAAACACCTTGAGTTGAGTGCTTTTTTCTTAATATATTTCACAGTTTTCACAACAATGTTCATGGCCTCATGCAGTTCTGATTTTTTGCAAGACTTCACTGTTCGAGAAACAATACATCCACTTCACTTCTATTGCTCGCTCTTGGATTTGTTTAATGACACCGTAATGTTTTCCCGTCATAGCAGCCGTGCTGTTTGTGAAAATACCTGAGCAGGATTTCCAATCAAGACCTTTTTCAGTGAAGTAATCATCAAGGCAGCGCATGAAATTATCTGCCACTGTTCTCGTTGGAAGTTCTTTGCAAAATAGCAGATCTTCACAAAGATTACAGTCCATGAAATATCAGACAGAAACTAACAGTAACAGTGTGTTGCTTATGTCCGTTGATTAGTCCAGCTGAATGACAAAATAAGGGCTTGCCTTTATTCATTCCATGAGTTGGCATTCAATGTCATCACTTATGTCAACAATTCGTCTAGCCACGGTGTCATCAGAAAGTGGTATCCACTGAATTTCAACACAAACACACAAAACACTGTCCGACACAATCACACACACACAACACTGATCGACACAATCACACACACAACACTGATCAACACAATCACACACACAACACTGATCGACACAATCACACACAACACTGATCAACACAATCACACACACAACACTGATAACACAAACACACATAACACTGATCAACACAATCACACACCACTGATCAAAGAACAAACACTAATGATACAATATCATTTATGTTAATAGAAATCTTGTATTTCTAAAGAGAATGAGTCAGTGTTTTACAGTTTTTTTCGATTGCTAAATGACAATGGGCACAACTGGAGTCACGTGTAAAACTCTAACTACAGTCTGCACAGCAGGAGTTTATGTGGACCAAACTCTAGTTCTTTTTTCATTGCTTGAACACAGTTTTCAAAACTCTACACACTTATCCCACGACTTTTACCACAACCTGCACAACACTGTGGATTTACAGCACTTTTTTCAAATCCTAACACACTGCTGTCAAAACTGTGAAGCACACATTCTAAACAGAGGAGATTTCAAACACTGCTGATTGCAATTTCAGGATTAGCCCAGAAAATTATGTGTTTGAATTATATTATGTACTTTTAGTTTCTACCTTTTTTTTTCTCATCACTATTCTGTAAATTACTACAGACTATTGAAGCAAACTGCTAACTTTCATTTACCTTAAATAATTATGTTCTAAAAATGTAAATAAATAATTTGAAAAAATGTCCCTCTTTTCTTTGAAGAAAATATTACTTTGTATGAACTCACTGAAATTGTTCAAACTGTAAAGATGTAAAGCTTGTATTTTCTGTACTGGTGTTTGATGCTAGTGTTTTTCCTCTCTGTGTGTTCTGAGTGACAGTGTGTGTTATCTCAGTGAGGGTTGTGTGTAGTGTTTGGCTGCACTGAGTCTGTTTTGAGCCGTGTGTTAAGAGTTGTGTTGCTTGGAATGAGTTTTGCAGCTGATGTGAACTGTTTAGCTCAGGTGACTGTTGGTATTGCAGACTGTAGTTCGAGTTTTGCACATGTAGCTCCAGTTGTGCTCACTGTCATTTTGCAATCGAAAAAACTGTAAAAAAGTTTTGCCTTAGCATTTCACTGATCTTTCATTTATTATGTATTCTAGTCAAGTTATTATATATGCTGCTGTACTCTTTTAATGTACTAAAGTGCAATGTAAAACGTGTGTACACAAAAGTGCATTGTATCAAATTATAATTTTTTAATGTAAGTACACAATAGTTAAAAAACAAATATGCTTAACATATCTATAGTTTCAAAATAATAATTTGCTGGTCACAACCCCCTCGGTGACCTCTGAGCCGTCCAGTGTCCAGCTCACCAGCGCCCCCTGTGGAGAGTAAGAGCTGAGCAGGCAGAGCAGTGCGGCTGAGTCTCCAGAGATCTGCAGAGAAGAGGGCGGCAGCAGAGACACTGAGGGCTTCACTGTGGGACCAGCTGCAGGAGACAAACACAACACATTCACAAACACAGAGAAAACACACTGCAGCTCCAGCACTCTTCTGTCCTGCAGCATTCACAGCATTTCAACAGGACTTTCAGCAGCAGACAGAGTGAAGTCAAAATCACTTTAATCTCATCATTCATGATATTTAACATCACTGCAGCTGATATTACTGTTTCTTCAATATACATACTACTCAAAAACTTTACACATTTAAAACAAACATAATAAATAAAACTAAACAGACTAAGACAATGACTACTGTAATCCAGTAGTTTTTACATCCTAACATAACATTGTTTTTATGTGTGTTTTTAAATAAGTTTCACATACATTTCAAATACAGATCATGTGACTACAAGTTAGAGTATATTAACGTTAATAATTATAAAATAACTGAATCAAATGAGTTTAAAGGATTTACACATATTTTGTATGCATATTAAAATCACTGAATTAGAATAACATGATTCAGAATCATTAAATAATCTGCAGAAAGTTGCTACCTTTACATTTAAAAATCAAATCTCTTGTTTTCGGTTTATGACATCTACAATAAAAAAGTATGAATACAATATAGAAATGTATGAAAAAAAAAAAACAATCTGAAGAATAAAACTTTCAAATAAAATATCTTTAAAATGTGCTTATATAACACTTGGTAACACTTTAGTATAGGGTCCAATTCACACTAATAACTAGTTGTTTATTAGCATGTCTATTATTAACATATTGGCTGTTTATTAGTGCTTATAAAGTACATATAATCCACTTTACATTTGAAACTCCTGGACCTGGATTCAACAACAGTTACTAAAAATAATGATCACACTTTATTTTAAGGTCCAGTTCTCGCTATTAAACCATTAACTACGACTTCTGCCCAAAAAATTCTCTTAATTCTCTGCTTTTTAATAGTTAGTAATACGTAAAGTATTCTCGTAGCTTCATAATATTACGGTTGAACCCTGATGTCACATGGATTATGTTACCGATCTCCTTGCTATGTTTCTGAACGTTGATCGTGTTAATTCTATTGCTGTTTATGGAGATTCCATCAATAATATCTTAATTTGTGTTTCTTACAGGTTTGTAATGACATGAGGGTAGAATAATGACAGAATTTTCATTTTTGGATGAACTTACCCTTTAAGTTTGGGTACAGTTAATGTGTTAACTATAGGCACGCTAATAAACATTATTTAATAGTGAGAATTGGTCCCTATACTAATGTGTTACCAAAATAATATTTGTGAAAATCTTAAATCAAATATACTATAACATGTGTTTGTTAGCAGCTCAGTCTGTTGTGAATCCTGCCCACTTCTTTGCATGGTCAGCACATGCTTCAGTGCTCTGAGAGTGTTTATAGAGCTGTGAGTTTAACACTTCATGACTGAGAGCAGAACAGAACACAATCTTCATCATCACACAAGACACAACAACAACAATGAACAACATCATCATCCTCATCTGGACTCTGACGCTCTGCATTCAGGGTAAATATTTTGTACTTAATGTTACACACATCTTATGTACAGTCCAATAACCACTGAATTAATAAAGTGTGTTATTTCAGAGATCTGGGGCCAAGTGACTGTGACTCAGAATCCAGAAATAAAATCCATCAATCAAGGAGAAACTGTTACAATCACCTGTAAAACCAGACAGTTGACTTCTGACTGTTACGACTGTGTGTCTTGGTATCAGCAGAAACCTGGAGAAGCTCCTAAACTCCTCATTTACTGGATCAACAGACTCCAGTCAGGAACTCCATCTAGATTCAGTGGCAGTGGATCAAACTATGGCAGTGATTTCTCTCTGACCATCAGTGGAGTCCAGACTGAAGATACAGGAGATTATTACTGTCAGAGTAGACACAAGATCAGTGGTAGCTGGGTGTTCACACAGTGATAAAGAGTCGTACAAAAACCTCCGTCAGTCAGAGTCACAGTGACTGCACTGATACAGCTGAGAGACACTGCAGCTGCTGATGAGAGGAGAATGATAAACAATGCAATGAAAATCATGTTAAATTACTAATTTTCTAATAACATTACAAATTATTATTATTTTTTTTTACTAAATATAGCAAACATAGTTGTTGAATGTTTTGTAGCTTATTTTATTCTAAGTATAAGTTAGTACTCAGTCAGTTCAGTATTTGTGTCTCCTCTTGTGTTTCAGATCAGAGAATGAGGATGGACTGGAAATCGAGGCAAAGATTATTAATTTAGATTTTTGTGTCTTCTGTCTCATAATTGTTCACTGATTGATCAGAGTGTTTTTTTTAATCGGTGAAAAGAAACGCAAATTTAACTAGATTTGGTCTGGAAGGTACACAAACACATACTGCATGGATAATTCATTACAGCTTTCTTTGAGGGTGCTTAGCAGGAGCAGCACTATGAAGGAAAGCTCATTTAATTTAGAATTGTAATGGGGTGAAAACTTGTCTATATGAGTGTAATAATTCCAAATAACTTATAAAATAATAATAATCATAATACATAACAAACAAAATCTCTCTCTTCTTTGCTGCTCTGACTTTACTGTGGCTGTAGGCTGCTGTCAGGTTTGCATCTCTTACTCTTAGATTCATCTTTGAGCAATTGATGCTATGCATTTATCATTTATGAACTGGCTTTGTATTGTTCGATTATGTCATTGGCATTATACATATTGTGGGCTCCTAAGGTGAAATTAGGTTTTATTTGCCACTAAACAAAACCACAAGAAAGGCAGATGGAGAGTTAACTAAACAGAGGCTTTTATTCAGCCAATAAATATTGAGGGTTCAAAAAGAAATCTTAATGGAAACTTAAGTTATTCCCAGGCTGGAGTATCTTCTGTGTTGGTGTTCACTATTTCCGTTCCACACAGGGCCACCTTAAAATGGGAGACAGAGCATAGAAAAGGCAGGTCAGTAAGCAACATGTGACAAAATTTACCCGGTTTGCTCTTCAGTCAGTTTTTTTCCATTACTCTTTCGCTTGTCTAGACCATCCAGAGACTTTAGCACCTTCTCCTCGGGCCACTCTTTCCAAACAGAGGCAGAGATCCTACCTTTATGATGACCTCCATTAGGTTTGACTGCAGCTGTAGGTGGTTCCATGTTTGGAGGGTGAGCAGGTGGAGGTACTCATGATTGATGACTTTTCCTAGCCGGGGTTCTCCTCTGGTTTGGGCTTTCTCCTTCCCACAGTGGCTTGCCACAATATTTAACATATAAAATTATATATTTGATTTAGTCTCCTTCAGAAATCATTATTTACAGTTGATTAAAATGTAGTCTGGCATTGCAGCAAATCTGTGTCCAGAATACAGAAGGTCAAACTGAAGGTCATGAATGAATGGAGCAGAAAACACGTCTCCTGGGACATCATGATATCCTTCTATCACCGACTTGTATGAACATGAGCAAGTTGTACAAACATGACAAAGAAACTACACTTTTTGTATGAGCAAGCATGTGATGCCCAAATGTAAAGGTATTAGTTAACCCTTCATCCTCTGACTAAGATTAGAAATGAGAGTTTGTGACCAATTTTATTTTTTTTGTATTTATAAAATACATAAACACTTTAGTTTATTTTGATACACAGTCTGACCGCTGTATTTTGTAGTTTATTTTGATAGACTTAATGAAGGTATTTAATTTTAAATTAAAATACATTTACATTTATTCATTTAGCAGACGCTTTTATCCAAAGCGACTTACAGATGAAGACAGTGGAAGCAATCAAAAACAACAAAAAGAGCAATGATATATAAGTGCTATAACAAGTCTCAGTTAGGTTAACACAGTACACGTAGCATGGGACTTTAACTAATATAATAAATAAAAAGAAAACAGATAGAATAAAAAAATAAAAGAATAGCGCAAGCTAGTTAGAGGTCTTTACACATACACACACACACATACATATACAATTGCATAATAAATGTAAAGAAAATAGAATACAAAAAGATTAGAAAGGTAGTTAGATTTTTTAAAGAATAGAATTTGAATATTGAGTCTTAAAGTCAGAGGGTCAAATTAAGATGGAAGAGGTGTTTTAAGCCAATTCTTGAAGATGGCTAAGGACTCAGCTGCTCGGATTGAGTTGGGGAGTTCATTCCACCAGAAGGAAACATTTAATTTTAAAGTCCATAAAATAAATACATTTTGATTTATCTTTTCCCAACCCTGGCTGTAGGTCGCTGCTGATGTACTTTCCAGTCAAAACACATTTCACACTGCAAGACTCTGAGTCACAGAAGACAGGTCAGAAATCATGAAGAGATAAATCAGGAACAATACTCTAGTTTTTGACATTTAAGTGATGACTGATTGGTGTTAACAGGTCCACATGGGTCCAGAAAATATTCCTTAAAACATTACACCAGCAGCAGCAGACTGTCCTGGCAGCCCAAAGAAGTTCGGATGAATAGATTCATGTCATTATTGCCAAAATCTGACCCTCCCATATGTGTGCCCCGGAAGAAATCCTTAGAAACATCAGATCACATGTGAACACACACACACACACACACACACACACACGCGCGCGCACACACACACTCACCTAAAGGATTATTAGGAGCGGAGCACCATACTAATACTGTGTTTGACCCCCTTTCTCCTTCAGAACTGCTTTAATTCTACGTGGCATTGATTCAACAAGGTGCTGAAAGCATTCTTTAGAAATGTTGGCCCATATTGATAGGAGAGCATCTTGTGGTTGATGGAGATTTGTGGGATGCACATCCAGGGCACGAAGTTCCCGTTCCACCACATCCCAAAGATGCTCTGTTGTGTTGAGATCTGGTGACTGTGAGGGACATTTTAGTACAGTAAACTCATTGTCATGTTCAAGAAACCAATTTGAAATGATTCGAGCTTTGTGACATGCTGCATTATCCTGCTGGAAGTAGCCATCAGAGGATGGGTACATGGTGGTCATAAAGGGATGGACATGATCAGAAACAATGCTCAAGTAGGCCGTGGCATTTAAACCATGTCCAATCAGCACTAAGGGGCCTAAAGTGTGCCAAAAAAACATCCCCCACACCATTACACCACCACCAGCATCCTGCACAGTGGTAACAAGGCATGATGGATCCATGTTCTCATTCTGTTTACGCCAAATTCTGACTCTACCATCGGAATGTCTCAACAGAAATCATCAGAGACTCATCAGATCAGGCAACATTTTTCCAGTGTTCCATTTTTCCAACTTTCCAAATTGTAGCCTCTTTTTCCTATTTGTAGTGGAGATGAGTGGTATCCGGTGGGTCTTCTGCTGTTGTAGCCCATCTGCCTCAAGGTTGTGCGTGTGGTGGCTTCACAAATGCTCTGCAGCATACCTCAGTTGTAACGAGTGATTATTTCAGTTAAAGTTGCTCTTCTATCAGCTTGAATCAGTCGTCCCATTCTCCTCTAACCTCTAGCATCAACAAGGCATTTTCACCCACAGGACTGCTGCATACTGGATGTTTTTCCCTTTTCACACCATTCTTTGTAAACCCTAGAAATGGTTGTGCGTGTAAATTCCAGTAACTGAGCAGATTGTGAAATACTCAGACCGGCCCGTCTGGCACCAACAACCATGCCACGCTCAAAATTGCTTAAATCACATTTCTTTCCCATTCTGACATTCAGTTTGGAGTTCAGGAGATTGTTTTGACCAGGACCACACCCCTAAATGCATTGAAGCAACTGCCATGTGATTGGTTGATTAGATAATCGCATAATGATAAATTGAACAGGTGTTCCTAATAATCCTTTAGGTGAGTGTATATTGCAGGAATACAGTATCAGAACACATCACAGAGTCTGATCTGTTGTGTGCTGCACATTTTGATACATTTAGTTCATCCAGTCATCTTTATTGCTTTGATTCCTCAAAATGAACCATGAAAACACCTGCAAATGGAGTAAGTTATGAAACAGTGTGCAGCCAAAACAATGTATGATTTTTTTTACATTATTTTTTTTATATATATTTAAATCTGTATTACTGAAACTTATCATTAATCTTTATTGTTATTAGTTATTTTATTTAGTTTTTTTACATTCAAAGTTTAGAGTGAATGTCCATGCTTTGTTTTTTTAGGCTTGAAGGTATTTTGTTGTTTTCTTTCATTCTGCTACATTTAAACAATATCACGTGATAAAAAGTGAAGCTGTACTGAATATCAGCACAGATTCAATCATAGACATGAAGCCACAGCAAAACTGTGATTATGACTTGCTTTTATATAACATTTATATAAGCAAGAAATGTCTACAGACTAAACTACCTTCCAGACCAAATCTAGTTAAATTTGCGTTTCTTTTCACCGATAAAAAACACTCTGATCAATCAGTGAACAATTATGAGACAGAAAACACAAAAATCTAAGGGTGTACTCACACTAGGTACGGTTGCCATGAACCAGGCCAGAGTATGATTGTCCCCCCTCCCCACTCCCCCTCTGGCCTGCACTCATATGGGGTTTCAGCATTCGTGCCGGAGCACGCTTACGTCATTATGGTGCGACGGTTTCTGGATAAACAGGAAGAGCGGCGCTCTCTGAACACAATGGAGTCCATCGCTCTGTTTTCTTTGTGGATAATTTTGTGTCATTTGGTCCACGGTGGTCCACATCCCTCTCACAGCCTGTTGTTAAACAGATGTGTTGCCTTAGTGGCGTGAAAATTTTCATGTAATCGTGCTGCTCGTATGAGCAGGTTTGCAAGGTACCAGCTGAAGTGCAGAAAGGACTTTGTAGTTTTTAGTTTTTATGCGTTTTGTCCAGCTGTTCTTGTATGCTCTCATCTGCCCAAATTTCCAAGGGGACCCTTTCCCCGCCATGTTGGTTTTGGAGCGTCGCAAAACCGTGATGTCACACGTCCTGTTCCGTGCTCCGGCACGGTTAGCGCTCACACTGCATGCGAACCGCGCCTGAGTCCAACTGAATCGTGCTCTGGCCCACCTCTAGCACTCACACTAGTCAAACGAACTGCGCTTTGGTGGTCAAACGCACTCGGGCACGGTTCAAACTGGCTAGTGTGAGTACACCCTAAATTAAAAATCTTTGCCTCGATTTCCACTCCATCCTCATTCTCTGATCTGAAACACAAGAGGAGAGACACAAATACTGAACTGACTCACTGAGCACTTTAAACTGTTATTTAAAATAAAATAAACTACAAGACATACAACAACTATGTTTGCTATATTTAGTAAAAAAAAAAAAATATATAATAATTTTTTATATTATTAGAAAATGTGTAATTTAACATTATTGTCATTGCATTGTTTATCATCTGCCTCTCATCATCAGCTACAGTGTGTCTCAGCTGTATCAGTGCAGTCACTGTGACTCTGACTGACGGAGGTTTTTGTACGACTCTTTATCACTGTGTGAACACCCAGCTACTACTGATATAGTGTCTACTCTGAAAGTAATAATCTCCTGTATCTTCAGTCTGAACTCCTCTGATGGTCAGAGAGAAATCACTTCCATAGTTTAATCCACTGCCACTGAATCTAGATGGAGTTCCTGACTGGAGGTTTCTTATGTAATAAATGAGGAGTTTAGGAGCTTCTCCAGGTTTCTGCTGATACCAAGACACACAGGTACTACAGTCAGAAGTCAACTGACTGGTTTTACAGGTGAATGCAGAGCGTCAGAGTCCAGATGAGGATGATGATGTTGTTCATTGTTGTTGTTGTGTCTTGTGTGATGATGAAGATTGTGTTCTGTTCTGCTCTCAGTCATGAAGTGTTAAACTCACAGCTCTATAAACACTCTCAGAGCACTGAAGCATGTGCTGACCATGCAAAGAAGTGGGCAGGATTCACAACATACTGAGCTGCCAACAAAACCATATTATAGTATATTTGATTTAAGATTTTCACAAATATTATTTTGGTAACACATTAGTATAGGGACCAATTCTCACTATTAAATAATGTTTATTAGCGTGCCTACAATTAACACATTAACTGTACCCAAACTTAAAGGGTAAGTTCACCCAAAAGTGAAAATTCTGTCATTATTCTACCCTCATGTCATTACAAACCTGTAAGAAACACAAATTAAGATATTATTGATGGAATCTCCATAGACAGCAATAGAATTAACACGATCAACGTTCAGAAACATAGCAAGGAGATCGGTAACATAATCCATGTGACATCAGGGTTCAACCGTAATATTATGAAGCTACGAGAATACTTTACGTATTACTAACTATTAAAAAGCAGAGAATTAAGAGAATTTTTTGGGCAGAAGTCGTAGTTAATGGTTTAATAGCGAGAACTGGACCTTAAAATAAAGTGTGATCATTATTTTTAGTAACTGTTGTTGAATCCAGGGCCAGGGTTTCAAATGTAAAGTGGATTCACGGTGATTGAGCTGCAGATAAAGAATAGAAACATTATGAAAAACACAACATCATCCGTGATAAAAGAGGTCAAAGGTCATTAGGTCATTAAATATATACTGTATCTTTAATAAGTGTTATATAAGCACATTTTAAAGATATTTTAATTGAAAGTTTTATTCTTCAGATTGTTTTTTCTTTCATACATTTCTATATTGTGTTCATACTTTTGTATTGTAGATGTCATAAACAGAAAAAAAAGAGATTTGATTTTTAAATGTAAAGGTAGCAACTTTCTGCAGATTATTTAATGATTCTGAATCATGTTATTCTAATTTAGTGATTTTAATATGCATACAAAATATTTGTAAATCCTTTAAACTCATTTGATTCAGTTATTTTATAATTATTAACGGTAATATACTCTAACTTGTCACACGATCTGTATTTGAAATGTAGTGTGAAACGTATTAAAAAACACACATAAAAACAATGTTATGTTAGGATGTAAAAACTACTGGATTACAGTAGTCATTGTCTTAGTCTGTTTAGTTTTATTTATTAGGTTTGTTTTAAATGTGTAAAGTTTTTGAGTAGTATGTATATTGAAGAAACAGTAATATCAGCTGCAGTGATGTTAAATATCATGAATGATGAGATTATAGTGATTTTGACTTCACTCCTCATGTCTGCTGCTGAAAGTCCTGCTGAAATGCTGTGAATGCTGCAGGGCAGAAGAGTGCTGGAGCTGCAGTGTGTTTTCTCTGTGTTTGTGAATGTGTTGTGTTTGTCTCCTGCAGCTGGTCCCACAGTGAAGCCCTCAGTGTCTCTGCTGCCGCCCTCTTCTCTGCAGATCTCTGGAGACTCAGCCGCACTGCTCTGCCTGCTCAGCTCTTACTCTCCACAGGGGGCGCTGGTGAGCTGGACACTGGACGGCTCAGAGGTCACCGAGGGGGTTGTGACCAGCGCAGAGAGCGAGCAGGACGGCCGCTACAGCCGCAGTAGTGTCCTGACCCTCAGCAAAGCACGCTGGGAAGCGGGAGAGCAGTACGTCTGCAGAGTAACACATGATGGAGCTCCTCATGAGGCCTCGTTCCACAAGAGTCGCTGTTAGTCGCTCGCAGTGCTGATGTTTCTCCAGTGAGCGCTGCTCTCTCCTGAAGATGAGCGTATCTGAGTGTCCTGTGTCAGGCAGGATTCACATGAGTCTAGTGCTGCAGCTGTAGTCATTTACAACTCAATACTGAAAGAGAGCTCTAGTGTCAAAGCACTGGCTGATCTTTCAATCTGCTGTGTTTGCTGCAACATTCAATAAAGCTTCTCAACAAACTCCAATTGTGTCTGACAACATCATTCAAATAACAGATGAAGATGCATGTAGTGTTTGTCCAGGTGTTTTTCAGAAGCTCGATCAGTAGTAGTAAATCTAGTCAAATAAAGCTCTTGGGGTTTGAACATGGTCTCTGGAGACAGAGCTGCTCTATTCTGAGAGGATCACAATCACTCCACCCTGACAATGCAAATGAGATTTTCAGCTCACACTCCCAGAGTCACTGTTTGATTGGTTACATGATCTGGACTGAAACACACCAGTTTCACTTCTGCTGTAATCTAGCAGCCCAGGTGAATAATACACTTAAATATTGTTATATGGCATACTTTGATAAGTTATATCATAATAAATGCCATTATTAAGCATATTTCAAGGCATGTACTGTATAATAAAAGTTTTAAGCAATTTGCAATATATTTTAATATATTATATTTGTGTAAAATTGGAACCACTTCGAGTACATTTAGTGCAATTTAATTGTATATTTTTACAAATAATGTAAAATATTATTCTAATGTCATTCAATAACATTTAAATAGCATTTCAGCTCATTAGAAATTCATTAGAATTGCAATACTAGTTTATTATCAAGTAGTTTATGTCTGGTATTAAAAATGTTATATAGGTGCAAAAATTATTAAACATAAATGATTAAACATAAACATAAACATAAAATACGAGAGTACATTAAAAAGTACAGCAGCATATATAATATATTGACCAAAAATTCATAAATGAAAGATTAGTGAAATGCTATGGCATAGCTCTTTGTATCCATTTGTAAAATATTTCAGTTATGTCATATGAATATTACACTGAACACAATTATAAACGTAACACTTTTGTTTTTGCCCCCGTTTTTCATAAACCAAACTCAAAGATGTAAGATCTAAGACTAAATCTGTGTTTGTGAGCACTTCTCCTTTGCCGAGATAATCCATCCACCTCACAGGTGTGGCAAATCAAGATGCTGATTAGACAGCATGATTATTGCACAGGTGTGCCTTACACTGGTCCCAATAAAAGTCCACAATAAAGTTTTTGGTTTTATCACATAGAACAATGCCACATATGTTGCAAGTTTTGAGCGATTTTCATGCAATTGGCATGCTGACTGCAGGAATGTCCACCAGAGCTGTTGCCCATGAATTGAATGTTAATTTCTCTAGATAAGCTGTTTCCAAAAGAGTTTCAAAGAATTTGGCAGTACATTTAACCAGCCTCACAACCGGAGACCACGTGTAACCACACCAGCCCAGGACCTCCACATCCAGCATTTTCATCTCCAAGATCGTCTGAGACCAGCCACCCAGTGTCACGGTTCATGAATGCACCGTTTCCTGCTGTGTTCATGTTACGTCATGTTGATTGTTTCATGTGGGCGCCACTCACACCGCCTGTTCCACCAGCACCATCTGAGACTACCTCCCAGCCGGAACCAGGTGCAGCTCATTCCAACAGCCTACTTAATGCCCTGTCTTTCGTCTCTTGTTTGTCAGATTGTTGTTTGAGGTCCTCTGTGTAGATGTCTGTTCGTCCTCCAGTGTTCCTGCCCTTGCTCTGTTTCCTGTTCGGTCATCTCTGGATTATCACAGCCACTCACGGATTATCACCACCTCTCACGGATCTACCACCACCATCATCTCTATCAACGCACTCAAGTCACCTACTCACCTGTCTGTGCTGCCGTCGAGGTCCCTGCATCACTCTCCAGCATTCAGTCACTCTCCAGCATTCATTCATCACACCTCCTTTCAATAAACGTTATTTACTTGCATTTGCCTCCTGTCCTCCATTGAAAGCGTTACAGAACAAACTGACCTAAATGGAGGCAGCGAGTAATCCACCTTCCGCCCTCGAAAAATTTCTCAGCGTCAGTGTTCGGAGGATGGACTACCAGGAGAGGAATCTTAACGTCACTGGTAGCGCGGTTCAGGCGTTAGTGACGCAGGTGTCTGAGCTCACCCAACAGTTCCAGCTGCTACGAGCTCCCACTACGCCACTCACACCACCTGTTCCACCAGCACCATCTGAGACCCCCTCCCAGCCGGAACCATGTCTCCCGATTCCGGAGACTTACTCGGGTGAGCCCAACTTCTGTAGAGCTTTTTTAACCCGCTGTGACCTGCAATTTTCCCTCCAGCCCAGAACCTTCACCAATGAGAAAGCCAAAGTGGACTTCGTGTTAACCCTGCTCTCTGCGAGGCTGGCATTATGGGGAACAGTGGTGTGGGAGAACCAGGACCCATGCTTCGCCATTGAACTGGCTTTACGACCCAACCCAACATTGAACTGGCTTTACGGGTCGACTCATGTCTGAAGCAGATGGAGAGGAGGAACTTAGCCAGTACCACATCCAGAACACTGACTGATGTGCGATTCAGCGGCGGAGACGCGGCCAGCCCCTCCTACGATCATGACCCATGCAGGTAGGGCGAGCTCGGCTTTCCCGGGAGGAGAAGGAGAGGTGGAGGTCCCTTGGCCTGTGCCTCTACTGCGGGCAAAAGGGCCAAGCCCGGTAGTACGTATGAAGCTACTATCGGGTGGGATCTCCGCCGAGAAGACCTCATCATCATCATCTATGCTCCTTCCAGTAAGACTGAGATGGGAAGCACAGACCCACCACTGTCAAGCACTACTGGACTCAGGGGCAGAGGGTAATTTCATTGACAGCACACTGGCACAAAGACTCCACATTCCCCTCAGAGCCCTTCCGCACCACATCACGGTTCACGCCCTCAATGGACAGAAACTCCCGGTTATTTTGCACATCACTGAAGACATCACCCCCATCACATCAGGCAGTCACTCTGAAACCATTTCCTTCCACATACTTGACTCTCCCCTGGCACCCATAGTCCTCGGTCACCCTTGGCTCCTCCTCCATAACCCCAAAATAGACTGGTCCTCCAATTCCATTCTTTCCTGGTGTAAAATATGTTATGAGTCTTGTTTAGTGTCTGCCTGTCCGTCTGTGTCTATGTCTGTGTTACAGGAGGAGGCGGTGGACTTGTCTAACATGCCCGCAGAGTACCTCCATCTGAAGGAAGTGTTCAGTAAGTCTTGTGCTGCTTCTCTTCCTCCGCATCGTCCCTATGACTGTGCCATAGAATTACTGTCAGGTAAGTCTTCGCCTAAAGGCAAATTATATTCACTTTCTGTTCCGGAAAGGGAGGCTATGGAGAAATATATTTCTGATTCTCTAGCTTCGAAGTTCTTCCGCCCTTCCTCTTCTCCTGTGGGGGAGTGGTTCTTTTTTGTGGGGAAGAAGGACGGATCACTGCAACCTTATATTGATTACCGGGGACTGTACAACATCACGGTAAAGAATACTTATCCTTTGCCGTTGATGTCTATGGCCTTCGAGAGGTTGCAGGGAGCGTCAATTTTCACAAAACTGGACTTACGCAATGCTTATCATTTGGTCCGTATCAGGGAGGGGGATGAATGAAAGACCACCTTTAATACCCCCAGAGGGCACTTTGAATATTTCCAACTCCCCAGCGGTCTTCCAGGCACTCGTCAACGGCGTGCTGTGAGATATGATTGATCAGTTCATATATGTCTACCTGGACGACATATCGATTTTTTCTTCTTCTCTCCAGGAACATGTGCAGCACGTCCGATGAGTGCTTAAGAGGTTGCTAGAGAAAGGGCTTTTTGTCAAGGCGGAGAAATGCGAGTTTCATGCACAGTCAATTCCATTTCAGGGGTATATTGTGTCGACTGAGAGAATACGCATGGATCCCGAGAAGGTTAAGGCTGTAGTAGAGTGGCCATGTCCAGATTCCCGTAAGGCCCTACAGAGGTTTCTGGGGTTCGCCAACTTCTACCGGGGTTTTATTCGCAACTTCAGCCAACTAGCCGCACCTCTGACCGCCTTGAACTCCGCCAAAACTGCGTTCAGGTGGTCATACACAGCTGAGGCAGTGTTTGCCAAACTGAAGAGCTGCTTTGTTTTAGCCCCTATCTTGATCACCCCTGACCCAGCACGTCAGTTTGTGGTGGAGGTCAATGCATCGGAGGTGGGGGTAGGAGTGGTGTTATCGCAACGTTCTCCCTCAGACGACAAGGTCCACCCGTATTTTTCTTATCGTTTATCTCCTGCCGAACGAAATTACGATATTGATAACCGAGAATTGTTGGCAGTTAAGATGGCATTGGAAGAATGGCGACACTGGTTAGAAGGATCGGGGGTTCCTTTTATTGTATGGACAGACCACAATAATTTATGAACTCCAGGCAGGCTCGGTGGGCACTTTTTTTTCGGACGTTTTGATTTTACTATCTCGTACCGCCCGGGTTCCAAAAATATTTAACCCAGACAGCTGCTGCAACAGATATGGTTCCTTACGGGGATCCTTGCTCCCAAATTAACTGAACATACAAGAGCTTAAACATTAACCCCCCCGGAAAAATCTTGACACTTGATAGTGTCTTTAAATGTGAACAGTGGTAATTGTGTAGATGTGGCATTGGGACGTCTATCCTGTAGCTTGGTTATGAGGATGAGTGTCTCTCAGCAGTGAGGTCCATGCCAGCAAGGACTTGAAAGCCTTAGTGATCTGGAACAAAGAGTCTACAACCAGAAGGTGCACTGTGATATGCTCATGCTTATAATGGGGAGGGAGGGTTGCGAACCATTGGGAGAACCATAGTGGACAGTGCGTCGTGTACTGAGACGCAAACAGATCCACTTCTGCTTGGCCATAACATTCCCATATGAGTTCCACCACCTCGGGGTGAAGCCTCCATTCCCCTGGCCTCAGCACCTGCCTCGACAGGGTGTCTGCTCCAATATTCTGAGTCCCTGGTATATACATTGCCCTCAGAGAGCGTAATTTCCCCAGTGACCACAGGAGGATCTGGTGCGCTAATTTGCAGAGTGGGCGCGAGCGCAAACACCCCTGACGGTTGATGTAAGAGACCACCGATGTATTGTCTGTGTGGACCAGCACATGATGGTCCCTCAGGTCTGGCAGGAAGTGCCTCAAAGCTTTGAAGACAGCCATCATCTCCAGGCAGTTGATGTGCCAAGAGTAATGATGGCTCTCCCACAGACCCTGAGCTGAGCGGCCTTCCATTACCGCTCCCCAGCCGGTAAGGGAAGCATCTGTCGAGATGGTAACCCGATGACAAAGAGCTCCCAATACCGGCCCCTGGGACAGGAACCAGTGTTCTCTCCATATGACCAAGGCGCGGAGACACCACCGCATGATCTTGATCGTACGAAGTGGGTTTCCCCTCGGGGAGAACCCTCTGGTCCTGAGCCACCACTGTAAAGGTCTCATGCCCAGCAGGCCAAAGGGAATAACATTGGACGCTGCTGCCATGAGACCCAACAATCTCTCGAACTGTTTTACAGTGCGTGACTGGCCTAGCTTTAGCTCTGAAGTGGCTGTGAGGATGTTGGCTACACGAGCGGGCGAAAGAGAGGCTCGCATCATGACCGAATCCTATACCACCCCAAGAAAAGTGGTCCTCTGTAATGGAGATAGCACACTCTTCTTGGTATTGAGCCTCAAACCCAACTTTTGCATATGAGCGAGGACGACATCTCGATGCCGAACCGCCAACTGTTCTGATTCTGCTAAAATCAACCAGTCGTCCAGGTAATTCAGAATACGTATGCCCTGCAGCCTGAGTGGGGCCAGAGGTGCATCTACGCATTTCGTGAATGTGCGGGGTGAAAGAGCTAGACCGAAGGGAAGTACCCGATACTGGTATTCTTTGCCCCCGAAAGAAAACCTTAGGAACTTCCTGTGCTGAGGGAGGATGGAGATATGGAAGTACGCATCTTTTAGGTCTATTGTGACGAACCAGTCCTCGGATCTGATTTGAGTCACGATCTGTTTGAGTGTCAGCATCTTGAATTTTAATTTCTGAACTGTAGGATTCAACAGACGAAGATCTAAAATGGGACACAGCCCTCCATCCTTTTTTGGAACAATGAAATAACGGCTGTAAAAACCCGATGCCCTGTCGGGAGGATACACCTGCTCTATAGCATTTTTCGCTAAAAGAGATTTCACTTCTTGCTCCATGACCAGAGCCTGCTCGGGATGCACTACTGTGAGCAACACCCCGTTGTAGCGTGGAGGACGATAACCGAACTGGATTCTGTAACCCTTCTCTACTATCTGCAGGACCCATTGAGATATATTCGGCAGACTTTTCCATTCTGTCAGACATTCTACTTAGGGAACCAGCCTCTCGAGGCTGGCCTCTGGTGTAATTTGAACAGCTAGTTCGGGGACCTGAAGCCGAAGTGCAGGAACCACCCGAGCTAACTGCTCTTGGACCCCCCTCAGAGGGAGCGAGCCTGACGCAGCGTCTGGGAGACACAGGGCCAGAGACCCGCTGGAGACCGCTGCGCCCCGAGGCACCAAGGGTGGCGGGGTTGGCAGGACGGCCCCGTGAGAGCACCGAGACCGGACGGGCACCGTATACTGAGGTGTACACCGCACCGTCTCGATTGGGGCTGCCTTCACAGGTCTGACCCATTTGGCGTCAGGACCTTTTCTTCTGAGCCGAAGCTTTCTTAGCGAGAAGAACGGTCCTCAGATCCGGCTTCTGCTTAGATTGCTTTGGCTGTGAGTGCTGGCTCGGTCCCCGTGATTTTTGTGGAGGAGCGCGAGACGCAACACTCTCTTTTTGAAAAACACGATATGAGGAGCATGATGGCTGGGGCTGCCTTGCACGCCCAGCAGCATCAGGATTAGATCGGCGAGGGAGAAAACTTTTAAAAGCTTCAGATTGCTTATTATTTTCTTGAAATCTTTCAACCACTTCATTCACAGCATCACCAAACAGACCTTCATGAGAAATGGGAGCGTCTAAAAGAAAAGATCTATCTTTATCTTTAATATCTGAAAGATTAAGCCAAAGGTGTCTTTCTGTAGAAACCATAGATCCATAGATCTACCAATAGCACGTGCTTTTTCTTTAGTCGCCCTGAGAGATAAATCCGTAGCCCGACGAAGTTCGTGAATTTCGTCACGGCTGACTCCCTCACTGTTATCTAACTCCCCCAGCAGCTCAGCCTGATAAGCCTGAAGCAAAGCCATCAAGTGAAGGCAAGCTCCAGCCTGACCTGCTGCTGTGTAAGCTTTACCCACTAAATAAGATGTGATCTTTAAAGGCTTCGTGGGCAAAGTCGGGTTCTTAATAGATGACGCTGAACCAGGGGAAAGATAGCTCGCGAGCGTCTGCTCCGCCCGGGGCATCGCTTCATAACCATTTTCTTTCAGCCCTCTTATATCAGAATAAATGCGCACTTGAGGGCTGAAAAGACATGATGAATATGGCTTATTCCACGATCTAGACAGCTCACTGTGAAGATCAGGGAAAAAAGGGAGACCCCATGATGTAGGCGATGTTTTAGAAGACAGAAAACGCTCGTCTAATTTGCTTTTAGGATGAGCGCTCTGTTTATCAGATGGCCAAGATATATGTAATTTATCTACAGCTCGTGTTAATACATCAACCAACTCCTCGTATGCTGGGGAAAGAGATGGCGAATCCTCTTCCCCCCTGATTGTGTCAACATTCACTGTCCGTTACATCTAACTCCTCGGAGCTAGAGCAATGAAGCAATGGGCTCTCCCCCCGGGCGGAAGAAGCCGCTGGGCGAGCTTCTGACACCGGAGTTTGAGCTATGGATCTCCCAGGTAAGGGAGGAGAAAGAGCCCTCGGACCCGTCTCCAACCCTGCTGAGAGATCCATTTGCGAACCCCAGGAATGCATTCTCCGTTCTGCCTCGGCAGAAGCGTGTTCTGCACCCTGAGGAGTGCGAGGCTCGCCGCTCTTCTCATCAAAGAGTGACAAGCGGGAGCGGAGCATGCGAAGCGAAAGCTTCTCACAATGCGGGCAATCAGTCTCCTCGAAGGCTGATAACGCATGCTCCACTCCCAAACAAACTACACAAAGCTTGTGTGTATCCCCACCCGTTAAATAACGCGGGCAGGGAGAAGCACACGGTTTGAATAGTTGCTTAGCCATTGTATATAAACTTTGCACAAGACAACAGTAAATATGACAGACAGGTTTGACACAGATCGCTTGCTGAGGCACAGAAAGCTAACACCGGTTGCTCCGGTTGGGGTTTTTAGCAATTCCTGGTCGTGACGTCACTCCTGATGCTCACTCTCGCCATTGGACTAGTTGACATGGATGCTTCAGACGCACTCACGCAGAATGCGTTCCCAAAGCGTTATCGACGCATCATCTCTCCCTCGATGGGGAACTAGAGTATTGTTCCTGATTTCTCTCTTCATGATTTCTGACCTGTGTAACAGATATGCAGGTCAGCGATTCATGGGTTAAATTCTGTTTTATAAATTCAGACTGTTGGTACTAAATGCCAGCCTGGCTGGACTTAAACTATTTACGATGCCCATGCGAGCTTCAAAGAAGAAACGAAAACCCCCAACCCAAATTCTTCCAACACTGGAGACAAAGGAACTTTTCGTATAAGTTCCTTACTTTCATTTTATTATTAATATGTATTTTAATTATGTTTATGGATTGCATAAAATGGTTAATCCTTGTTATGTGAAGAGTATAAGTTGCAAGCTTATACTTTAGGAAATGTCTTTCCTCACTTTAACTTTCTCAAAAGGAAATGTTCTGCAACCCCCACACTCCTTGGTAGCTCGTAAAATTTTACGACTACACAGGACAGGAGAGAAGCCAAGTCACTGGCTTCTTTTGAACAATGCATTCTATGGAATGTATTCATTAACTTTCTGTTTTCATGTTTTATAAATGTATTACGTATTCCCTTTTGGTACATTTAGATGTTTCCCAACATCTAAAGTGTTATCATGTGTTAAACAAATCTTTTAATGTGTAATTCGATCTAAAAATTAGATCTTTGGTCATATATATATTATGTCTGGTCTTGTTCTAATCGTCATGCTTTGACAGACCCATTTATCTAGAGCAAAGTAATGAAAAATGTATTTAATCTGGAATAATGAACTTGCTTTAATATTCCTGATGAAATCGGACAGGCCCTAAATCATCAGGGGGTTGTCTCAACCGAGACAAAGGAACTTTCCCTACGCTTCAGATCGCGGACATTCATTGGATGCTCCCTCGAAAATGGGCGTGAACTATTTCAAGCTATAAGAATTGACCAAACAAGGTCCACCTCCTCTTTTTGCTCTTCTTCCCGTTCTCCGTTCTCGGACACGCTGCTCTCCAACGTTGCTTCCACGCGGCCGTAGGCCGCGCTCATAGCGCGAACCCCCTCAGCACAGGGGCTGAGAGAAAAAGCCATTTTAATGGCTCCTTTGGAAGCTTTCGTTTCGTTCGTTTTCTTTTCTTTTCTTTACTAAGTTTATTCAACTATTCGCCTCTCCACGCAAGGAAGACGAATTCTGGAACAATGTTTGTTGAACCTTTCAAATACCGCGCGAGGACAGAACAAAGGACCACGTGCTCCACGCTCACGCCAAGCGCAGCGTGCATGCGCGTCACATGGCCTCCGTTTCATGGCACATGGCTGTTTCAACGGGGACAGCGCGTAAAGCTCACAAGCTCGACGCCGATCTCACGCCACTCACATGGGACACCTTTTGCAAGTATCACTTTCTCTATGGAGATTTAAATGCTGCTTTAAAGTGTTGTTATGATCTGATTTGTTGTTGGCTTCTAAAAGTTACTGACTATGATTTTCATACCTGAGCTCCTTATGTGATTCCATTCTATTTTCTCTCTCTCTCTCTTTCTCTCTCTTTTATTTGGATTCGTTATGTATTGTATAAAGCTTACTGTTTGTATTGTCGTACGCATATTTACTCTGTGTGATTTGTAGTTTGATGTATTACTAGTTTAATTATTAAAAACCCATATACTGACGATTGGCCTGGACTCCACCCCACTCACATTACGAGTCCCTGAGATGTGTCTGATCTTTAGCTACAAGCTCTAAATTTAGAAACTAAATTTATCATAAGGATAGGATAATATTTTCATGGCCAGAGAATACTTTTCCTTGAATTATAAGGCGTGATAACTTTATTGAAAATTGATAGGTCTATAGTGGTGTGCTGGACATACCACGGTTTGATCTGCAATAATTTACAGTAAGAGATATCACAATAATTGATATGAAGAATGTAATATTGACATATTAATGAGTAAATTACAGTGCCCTGTGATTAGTATTGGTATTGGCAATTGAGCTATTTTTCATAATCAATAAAATTAAATGTAACTGTCATCTGAGATATATATTAATCAAATTCTTGATTAATTATTCAAATTCCCTATATATCATTTGAGTTAATTACTATGTAAAACTCATTGTTGTTACATTTTGGTGGAGGAACGCGGCTATTTCAAACTTCGTTTTGTGAGCAATCAATCTGTGTATATGGTTTTTAATAATTTCTGCACGTGCGCTATGAAATTATGTAACGTTACTTGTGAGATAAGTCGCAAGACGCGAACTCACTCCTAACTGACTGAGGCAAAAAGCTGGTCAGTAGCACCTAGGTATTTATAGAAACTTAACAGTATAGTCACTGTTAATTTTAATGAAAGTAATCTGCAGTATAATGTTAAAAGTATCCTGTTAAGAAAGACCAAAATCTTTTTACAGTGAGAACATTTTAATATGAATAATTAAAAGATGAAGAAATCTTTTATTAGTTGCAACATGTAAATCTGAACATGAGCGATGTTCCTCTGATTCAGTAAAAAGGCCTTCTTATTAAATATCGTTATTGAATTCATGGTAAACCACATGATATTCAAAAAAATAAACGATAAAAACTCCTGGTCTAAAATTGGCTTAGCTACCCGATTTTTAAACCTAAAACATTTAAATCATAAGTGCTATTTTGATAAATGTTTATTGGAGTCAACAGTTGGAAAATTCCTGTTTTTATTACAGTTGTGTTTTGGAAGTGAACGGATCCTTCTTCAACCTATGTTAATATAGCACCTCAGAAATTAAAACTTTCTGTTTGTTACTTGTGATTTTTGATGCAGAAAATCAGCCTGACAAACGATCAGATAAATTCTAAGTCATATTGAAATTGTAATTCCTCTATCTAAACACTAGAGGGAACGTGTGGGTTAGAAATTTCAGGGTACGCCCTGCTTTCTGATTCCAGCTTACATGAGTGCAAAGCTGCCCACCTGTGGCCATTTCAGATAATGCACTCTGATTGCTAATTTATAATCCCCTGTGATGTATATTTGAATTGGATGTCTGAATTCTCGATAATTATTTGCATTTACAGCTTTGCTCGTGCGAATATTATTACAGGGAAACAAAAGAATGTTCCCTGCCTTTGACTGTTTACATTTACTTTGAGTTTAGTTCAAACATGATTTGAATTAAAATGTAATTGTTTAATAGTGGAAATCTAGATGTTTTCAGGTCAACCACTGATTGACCCACTTAGAAGGTAAGCCATCTAGTGGCAGTCTCCTGTTAAATCGACTAACAGACCTCTGTCTTTTCCATTCTGTTTTGAATTGCATGTCCACTTTTACCCTCTTTGATTAATCTCACACTGTTTGATTAATTTCATGATCATTAATGATAACTTACAAGCTATCAATGGTTATTATAGGATCTTATTCAGATTTTCCTTTTAATTCTTACATGCTTATTTTAAATTTTGATTTAAACCAGTTTTGAATTTTTAATTTGAATTAAGTTTTCTGCTCAGCAGGTTAAAGACAGAGAAGCAGCACTTTCCCCCCCTTGTGGTGAAAACCAGCTACTCCTTCTCCCTTGTTTCATTCCTGTCTTTTATTTTGATTTGTATTATTCTTTCTTCTCTCTTTTGATTTAGGTTATTTTAATAATTACCATTATTATAATTCCCTTTCTTTGTTTTATCATTATTAGGTAAAGCTGTTACCTTTCCTTTCTACATAGTTACTCAATTGATGTTAAACAAACCAAACCTTAATTAACTTAAAGTTTCCTTTGTTCATCCTTTGTGTATTTGATTGTAGAACTCCCTTGGTGATTGGACAATCATCTCAGGTTTCCAGTGAGCAAGGGGGCCGACCGGCGTTACCAACACTGGCTGTGAGTGAAACTCGGTCCCTCTTATCTCTGTTCGTTTGCGGCACGCAGTGGAGACATCAGCAATTTGGCACTCCAACGGTGATCAATCAGTCCAGCCGACACACGACGCAATCTCTGGGACCAGTACCTAAACCGGGGGCTAAATCGGGGCCCACTTTCTTTTCGAAGAGAGGGTTCTGGGGAACAGCCCAATTTTGTAGTGCTGTCTGGCGGTTGACATCTTGGTGTTGCCGGTTGTGTTAAAAGTCACAAGCTGTTTGAGAGGGCGCAGCGTCAGAGTAACGGAGGGCCAGGGACACTGCGGTTGAGTGTTTGGGAGCGCCAGGGAGGCTGACCGTGCCGCTGGATTCCACCCAGGTGAACCAAATGTGATAAAACCCATCCACTTATTATAAGCCACAGAATATTAGATATTCCCCCGGATATATTTTAAGTGTTTGACCCTTTTGCTTCTTTAAGCCACACCATATTTCTAGGTTTCCTACCCAGATAGCCCACTCACCTGTTGGCCCTATCTTAAAACCTAGCAGTAGGCTTAGGCCTCCTTATTCTCACTAACACGTTGTGTTTCTATTGTTTTCATCTCATTTCAAGTGTTGTTTCACTTTGATCTTTTTCTACCACCTGTTCTGTTGTGATTTGTTTCTTTCATTTCACATAGAGACCGTAACCTGGGAGCCACCAACGAAGTTAAATAGTAGAGCGACCACCAGCAGCCGGTGTCATCACACGACCCGCTAGGCTACTGCCTGTCAAATCTCCATTTCAGGTCCTTCGTTGACCCAAGTTAATTGGCTACTTAACTGTCTGACTGTTTGCATCAGTCAGCCCCAAAATTCTCATAAACGGCACAGCCCGTATGAATATAGCTCGTTAAACGTAGAACGAACTTGCATTGGTCTTTTTGTGTGTGTGTGCTGTGCTTCTCTCACCGACAGAGAATCAGGATGTTCCAGGCATCCAGTCCAGCAGTCCACGGGGGCCACCTCTCGACATGGTTGAAAGCAGTGACGACCCCCTTCCTGCCCAAGGATGCCATTAACCTGCAGCACCCAGAGCAACTAGACACCGAGCTAGATGAACTGATGGCACGTGATCCAAACCAAAGCGACTACTACAGAGAACTCGCCAGGATCTTCGGAAGCCTAGTTCCCATTCTCGTCGCCCAGGCACCGCTCAGTGAACGGAGCAACATCGCGGAGGAGGCCTGGAAGGACCAGGCCCCAACCCAGAGTCATCGTGATCAGCTCCTCCTCGAGACCCAGAACCAGCGCGAGAAAGAGGACGACACAGATCCAGAGCTACAGACAGGAGTTGAAAGACTTCACAATGCCCTGCAAGATCTTCGCCTCGACACGGATCAAAGAGAACAGCTGGAGAGAGAAGCCAGAAAAGACCTCACCAAGAAACTCCAGCAAGGTGACGCTCTCCTAAAAAGAGCAGAGACTGAATTGAAAGAAAGAGACTATAAAACCTGGGCCTGCAAAACACACTTGCATGCGGCCCAAGCTAAATTCAACAAGCTGACTCTGCAGAGAGACAAGCTCCAAGATGAACTTTACACTGTTCACACAGAACTGAGACAATTTCACAGATTACAGAGTGGCTGGATCGGAGAAACGCACACCACAAAATTTCTCCCGGGCCGCCACTCCAACCCTTTCAGCCAAGAACCCAGAGCTGGAAAAGGGGGTGTAACAAGAACCAGCTTACAAGAACATCTGTCAACAACGGAGGGAAGAGAACCCTTCCAGAGAACGCATGTCACCAAACCCTGCACTGCTCACAGAGAACTTCACAAGCTAGCCAGAAGCATCTCTACATTCATTCCAGATCCTGCAGGAGGACATGATGTTCATGCTTCTTTACAAGCCATTGACTTTCATTTGCAAAACTGTCGCCAACGTGACAGATGTGAACACATTGTACCTGTTAAAAATCACGGCCAGCCGTGATGTGCATTGCTTTCTGGATCGTCAACCAGAGACTGTCAAAGCGTACTACCAGCAACTGCTACAGACTTTGATTCTTGAATTCTCTGATCCAAACTCAGATCATGGGCTCCTTATTGCTATGGACCTCAAACAGGGCCGATTTGAAAACCCACAGACTTTCTGTAGTCAGCTACGAAACACCTACTTCGGAGCATGCAACGAACCAGGTATGGAACAGGATTTCAACTTAAAAACTCTGTTCCTCCCAAACCTACATGCCAGTTGGAGTTTTCATCTCAGAGTCCCAGCGTGTCCCCATAAACAG
>NW_020528087.1:0-21608 GCF_003368295.1 Carassius auratus
GCTGTGTCTTAAACTTTGACATGATGTTAATTTGCTCGTCTACTGCAAATTGAAGTATTTGGAGGCTAGCACTTACCTCTGTGTTAAATACAAAGAGTGTCGTCGTTACACATCTTGAAACACTGAGAGGTGTAGACTACTAACAACAAACACCGTAAACATGGGTGCTTTACATTTAGTTTAGTACATTTATTATGGCAGGCTAAACAGATTTACTTGTACAAATAATTATGTCACCCCATCACCTTGCTCAACCCTTGTTTTATTTAAAGTACGTTAATTTTAAAAAAAGGTGAACAAAACATCAGTAACATTAAAATTAGATTGTAAACAAGTTTTATGGGCCTGCATAAGACTAATAGGCTAACAAAGCAACAGATGGACCAGTTATGTCATTTACATATTAGACATATAGGTGAAATTTCTTTTCTTTTCTTTTGCGACGTCAGTTTTTTTTATTTCCACAGAGTCATTTCTGCTGTCATGTTCACCCCTGTATTTTATTCTAATGGTTATGGTTAAATACATGGTTTTTACAGCTCACTGTGTAGGTTATTACAACGACACTCATACTGTCCATTTTCGGTCAGGTATTCACCTATCCTGTGAAAGTAGAATGAAATATTTGACTCAAATGACCTTTGATATATTTATAAATTATGCATCTGTTGCTTTGTGTCTACCAATAACACTGTGCACATCTCCAAAATAATCTAAATTCAGAAACCACCCATACACTGGCGATATTATCATTAATATTAAATTGTTTATTTGCAATAAGGCTAATATGTGGCCTAGTTGTACACATAAAAAATGTGTGATTCTGTAGTAATTTTTAAAAATTATTATTTAGTTTCAGTTGATTTGTTGTGTGTGATTTTAAGATCTGATGTTGAGGTCATAGCAGGTGGGGTTTTTTTGTCATGGAGTTCGAGCTCATCTGTTTTTCTGGGTCATCTGTTGCCCCTAGTTCTACATTCAGCCCTCAAATGTTGGACGGTCACTGTGCTTTTAGAGCTCTATACCAGTTGGGATTTTTGTACATTTATTGTCTTTAAATCAGAAGAGATTAAGTTCTGCAAGGCGGTAAGTAGTGCTTTATTTATTAATGTAGTTATTCAGAAAACAGATTCATTATTTAAATTGACTTTGTGTCATTCCCCTCCTTCCCTAAATGCTGTTTCAGTCAAACTGTGTGCACTGAGTGTGAAAGTTTTAAATGTGTACATTATCCATGGCATTAAGTTGTTAAATATTGCTTTCACTCATCGGATGAGTCTTGAGGGATTTGTGTGTAATTGAGAGCTGTTACTTTGAGCAGTGGGATCACTTACAATTTGATGTTATTTACTGAAGCCCTGTGGAAATGTATTTAATCCGATCATAAGTTGTTTGAAAAAGGACATTTCCTTTTGAAATGGAAAGAATCTGAAACCACATTATATTTGATTTATGACCAAAGGCTAGTTTCATGTCAGTTCTTTTGGATGTCCATTGCAGTATTCACTTGAAAATATGCAAAAATAAGGATGTAATAGACTGCTAAAAAGAATATGACTCGTTATTTGTTAATGGGAGACTTTAATGCAAAATAAAAAATATATTCATAACTTAATCTCCAGTGCTGGTTGCATTTCACAGTTTTCCAAGAAGCAATAGGCTCTTAGTAAGAAGTCAAACTATCCTGCAGGGTTGTACATCTCGTTTGAACCTATTTCTAGACTAATAATTAAGATGTTTCTTCTAGAGAAGAACTTGGTCCTAATAATCAGAGACTTTCATCATTATTTATGAGGGATTTTATTTGCTATCAACCATCTTAGAGCTAAATTACTAAGATCAGGCCATATCTGTCCCAATTAACATATTCATGAGCACATGGCACCTTGGAACTGATCCAGGAACACCTTTTATGACTAAAACCCAAAGTGAATTTTTAATCTCTCAGTGTTTCTGGTCTCCAGTGTGACTGATTGCTCTGTATTCATTTGTGTTTGATTAGATAAAAATGTGTTTCGAGTAAAGCGGGCCTAATAAAATGTGTCCCTCCTTCTCTAAAGACAGCAATCTTGTGCTGAAAAAGACCTGACTTCCACCTTAATCAGCTCCATATCTCAGATTTGTCCTTCAGGGTAGAGCAGGACGCACATTTGGTGCTGACAGCAGCAGAATTGAATTCTAATAGATGTATAAGATTCGCGATTTTCTGCTGGAACTGCCCATTATTTTTGGAAGAGGTACTTTCAGTGCCTTTCTAATTTAAACCTTCATATCCTGTGTGAAATTTCTTTAAATTATTTAGTTGGTCTTTTATAATGTCCATATTTAGGTCAAATTTCTCTCATTAACCATTTGGATCTGTGCAAAAGGGAACATCTGTTGACAGTTATATAGCTTCATTTCTAATATGTTAGGAACCTAGCCTCAAAATCTTAAAATGAAATCCTAGACATATGCATTTTCAAGCATTAGTCTCAGGTATTGATTTTTGTGTGTGTGTGAGTTCCTGTTTGATTAATTTTATTGTAACTGTCAGTCATAGTGAGACTTGAGCTAAATGTCAATGTTTCTTTCTGTTGTTTACAGTTAGTTCTGCCACAAAGCAAGTGCCTTGTAAATGTCAGTAAGTACTTAAAATATTTTTTTAGCAAACAGTATTTGCACCTTAATAACTCATTTGATGTTATTTACAGGGATTTCAGGCAGAAGAGCTGCTTGTAAGTTGCCTGTAAGTTGACAGTGAACTATGAGCACTGATGGACAGGAGCGGTGAGGGAGGGACTAATCGATCAATCTCTCTCCATTGGCCATCAGAGATCAATAGGTCATCGTCATACACAGGCATGCAGCTCACTAAACACACTGCACTGATCCTCTGCTCTTATTGGTGGATACATAATGTCAGAGGACTGTCCAAATGGGCAATATATATAACACACACATACAGTACATACACAAAAAAAAAAAACATATATAGGGCCCCCACCATAAGGAGAGTTATCATGTCAGCTAATAGAACAATCACTTGCATGATCAGGCCAGTAATGCAGTGTCACGAAACCTTACATTTGTTGTTCTTTTACATGTTTTTTATATCTTGCAAACTAAAACCGATAGCAGGGGTTGAAAATGTTGTCATTGTTTTTCATGAATTCATAGCTGTCTATGTCACATGTGATTTGTGGAGTTGCATGTCTACCCTTGTCTAACCTTTAGTATTGGGCACTTTATATATTTTTTCTGATTTGAATAAGATTTCTGTGCACAGTACTTTGGGAAGTAGTGCAGGTTACTGTGGCCTAGAGGACATTTTTAGTAGGCAAAGATGAGCCTGGTGGGTGTTGTCAGCTAATTTAGAGGGCTGTCAGTGTATGACTGATATCATGGGTAATGTGCACCGCACAAAGATGTCACGTACCAAGAGACATGACAGCTCATCTTTCTCTTCGTTTCCTCTTTTCTCTTTCATTAACAGAACATACATAATCTGTAATTTTAGCCTTGCTGAGTTAGGTTAACATCTGATTGCTGGAGAGATGGTATAATCATCTGGAGGTTGTTTCAGTGAGAATGCCCTCATTTGACACCTGCCAAGCGTCAAAAATCACCCACTCACAGAGTTTAATGCTCCGGGGGCTGTTTACGTCATATGGGGTTGAGCATTTGTCTAAATCAGATGCTAATGTTTTATGTTTGTTTCAGCTGCAGAGGCTAAAGCGATCACTATCCTTCAAGACCAAGAGTCTTCGCAGCAAAAGTGCAGATAATTTTTTCCAGCGGCCGATGGAGGATGTGAAGTTTCAGACCGAACTGCTCTCTGATGTCAGCAGCAGCACAGGTCATCTGAGCACCATCGGCATGTCCGTCTCAGCGTCCCCAGCGATGTCACTTCCTCCACCACCCCCTCCACTGCCCACCGTCATCCCGGGCAACCTGCCCATCACAATCTGTTCTCCATCCCGTGCCCCACGCCCAGCGGACCCCAACGCACACACGTTTCTAGAGCACATCTTCAAAAAGCCCCATTTCTGTGACGTCTGCAACCACATGATTGTAGGTAAGCGGACGTTTTTATCTTTATGTGACTGACGACAGCTTTGCAATCTCATTACAGATAATGCTTATTTAGACAGGGGGGGCTATTTTGATCTCTAACATAATGATTGTAGATTAGATGACTGAAGGCATAATCTAAAATATTCTATTACCCATCTGTTGTCCAGCCTCCAGACGCTAAAGTTTTGTTACTGTGGACGACGCCAAAACACAATGATTTGAGGATTTAGAAAGCGGTGAACAATGATAGAGTGGCACGACGTAATGAGTTAAAGACTACATGAGATAAAAATCGAATGATTGTGGCTGTAGGTCAATTAGATTTGAGGCCATATGTGAGAGCACTCCTAAAAGCTTACAAAACCTGTAGCACATATACTCTACTGTTCACTGGATTGTGGTCTGTAAGTAAAAAGGTCAATTGTTCCCAAATACAGTAAAAATTAGGGTTGTAATGATCAACTCACGATATGATTCACAATACTGATTTCACGATTAAAATGTATTCACATAAAAAAATAAATAGATTTAAGACAATTTATAAGGTGACCTTTTATTATTGCTTGGACAAAATGCTGCACATTTCTTTTGAAATCTGAATTGTCGAAATATGTTTCTTAACATGAAAACTAAATTAAAATGTAAAAAAAAAAAAAAAAAAAGAATCAAACAAATAAAAAAAATGTATAGTTATAATAAAATTCTAGCAATATATGTTTCTGTGGGCAGTGGCTATTTAAACAAAAAGGAATAGTCCCACCTACAAGTCCTGCTTAATACAAGTGCATCACAATAGGATTTATGGGGACCTCTCAACTCTTTTCTGATTTTTTGAAAATGTTTTTAAATGGGTTATAACTTTTTTTTAAAGTCTGTCACCAAAATGTGTTTTTATCGTTGGAAAGGGTAGTCAAGACAGAAGTAAATCAAACTGAGGTGTAAAGTAGCTAATCGAATTCTTATGCCCCCCTGAGCGTCATCTGTCCAAACTGGATTTTATATCATATAAATCATAAGTTAATTTATTAAAATTAAAGATAAAGAGTTTTAAGATAAAGAGCACTACTTACAGTACATGTGGTGTTTAAAAGCATATGTGCTCAGCTGAGCCTGCATTAGGGTATTTGTGGGTTTTTCCTAGAAGGCAACAAGGTTGTAGCTCAGCTTTCAATTTTTGTATGTGGTGAGTCGGACGATGTCCACCTGTTTGAAAAGAGACCCATAGCTTAAGGGTGAACAAACACACACACGCACACACACAATGTATGGCAACACTTTATTAGGGACCAGTTCTCACTATTATCTAGTTGGTTATTAGCATGCATATTGTTTAATAGTACTTAAAGCACATATTAGTCTGTAATATATTCTGAATAGTGTTTTATGTTTTGAATGTACAATGTGTGTGAGAAAGAAGAAGAGTGTGTGTCTGGTTGTGGCTGGCATATGGATCTGTCAGGCCTCATCACCTCTTTACCTCACTAACACTCTCTCAGAAGACCACACTAATGAGGGCAGGGCTCCAGATCCCATCCTGGCACATCCTTATGAAAAGGACATCAAGAGGCCAAATCATGCATTTCAAAACTTTGTACTAAATTTAGAGAAACCTGAGCTTACACAGCATTAGATGAGGAACGATCTGTCGGCTCATTATCCCACAGCATTCTAATTACTGCCATGCATGAAAGGTGAGTTTTATGAGATCTCACCAGTTGTCTGGAAAAAATACAGAGTTGAAGCTGTAGTTCTTCTGCTTATGTGTGGAGTCTCAATTTCCTGCTGTGACTAATGGGTCATTACTAAATAACAAACCGTGAAATCTCCTCATATGGATCGGATGTCATGACACCTGTGTGTGACCCAAATCTCCACAGGTTGATTAAATATGAGCCCACGTGCTGTTGACCCAAATCTCTGCCTTTGGATCAGATATCAGGACACCGGAATGAACTGGGTTTCAGCATCACGTGCCTTTGTTCCATGCTTGTTTGTGATAGCCAGTAGTGGGGTGATACAGATACCTGACCTGTTGCTATGTTGTTGTTGTTGTTTCTTTATCATGGCATCATTTATTTTTGACTATATATGTTTTTACTTTAACTTTTAGATTTTATTGTTTAACTGGTCTCAGAGACTCTCCCTGACTTTTAATCTTAAACTATGAAAATCCATTGTAAAATAGAAATCTATATATATTTAAGAGTAAAATAAACATAAACCATTTCAGTATTTATTTTGTGAAAACTATACATATTTTATATACATATACAAAAAATGTTATAAAATAAAGAATCACAACCACTACAACTAGCATTTGGAGTTTTCAGTATTACTAAATAGAGATCGACTGATATTGTTTTTTTGACAGCCGATGCCGATATCTTGGAATTGACATGGCAGTGGGGCCGATATAAAGCCAATATGACTTTTTTCATTATTATTATTAATATTTAAGAAATGTTAAATAATTTGACAATGGATTAAAAAATAAATGTGTAAAAGAAACATGATTATACTTTAGATTACAGTATTTTTCACACATAAATAAATAATTAATAAAAATATAATTAAAAAGTAAGTAAACCCCGTAGCCAACAGTATTCTCAGAATACTCAGTATTCTGGGAAGTTTGTTTGCACTGGGAATCATATTTTTCATATAAAGCCACGGTAACACAGCACTCATTTTACATACAGCACACAGTTAAATGACATGAATATGCATTTGCATAAACTGCAGCACAATTTGAAATCACAAGTTTAAAGTTTAAAGCATTCAATTCACATGGACTGACCATCACACAAAGAACACACGATCATGCTGGATAAAAATGCACACTTCACAAGATCTCAAACCTGGATTAGAGTTTGTAAGGTTTGTGAAATGAAATGTTCATTAATCATTCAAAGATTTGTTTAAATTATGTAAATGCATCTTTGCTTAATGCTGACTGTAAACGAGAAAATATTATAATGTTTGCCTTTCTATTACTAATAGGCCTAATATAAAAGCAATCATTCTAATACTTACTGTATACATTCATTTTAATGTTTGTTTAACTGTTCTATTAGATTAAATATCGGATTAAATATTAAATAACTTTAGTAATGGTTTAGCCATGGCCGATATATCGGTCCACCACTATTACTAATGTTAACTTTCTTTAAGTCAGTTGCTTACCGAATATTTTTCTTATCGGTGTCCATTTCCAGTTCCAAAAATAAAATAAAAATATTTTACAAAAATTTAAATTATTTTGGTTGCATGTGTTTACACAATTTTAGTGTATAAATTAAGTAGAGGGTCTGTGTAAAATGTGTCTCTTCTAAAATGACAAAATTAAAGAAACTCCCACTAAACACCCACTTAACTGTGTGGGTAAAAACTAAAGGAATTTAAGAAATGTTTTAATGGTCATTTTGTGCAGCTGTAAAGATATTTGCAAGATGCATTTCATTCAGAATGAACATTTAACAAGTGTGTTCTGTATTAATAATACTTCGTATTGAGCTCATTTCAAAATGTCAGTCAGCAATTTACATAGCATTTTCTGGATCGGAGAGCAACACGTTTTTCATGCTGATGTTCTCTCATGTTTGGCTAAAGCAGAGGGATCTATTTCTAAAGACACAGAAGCCATGCTGTATTTCAAAGTATAAAAGGAGGCTTAGCATATTGGGAATATGGTTGGCTGTCTGTGTGGGTGGATTCTCAATCCCATTGGGCAACTGATGACATTAACAACATTGAAATGAAGTCCACATAACATCTTTTGCAGCTTTTGCAAGTGTTGATGAATGATGCAATCATTTTCCTCTTTTTCCCTTAGGGCACACAAGTCCAAAATGAAGACCAAACATTTTATGACTTTGATCAAATATTCTAATAGCCCTTTCATGCATTTTAGTGAAACTTTGCCTGAACTAGAACTTAGTTGATGTCGTTTTCATTCGAAATGTTCTGCCCTGCATCACCTCTCAACCCAAGACAAAGTACTCAACACATAAATACTCAATCATTAAACACATTAAAGATTTTTTGCTGAAGTGATCAGCACAGGGAGGCATAAGAGAGTCTGGACCGAGCATGTGATCTTTGATTAATCGATGGATGGCTGGAAGCAGCTTGTTGTAGCAGACAGGGGCGAATGAGCCCAGTGATTCAACACCGGGACCTGATGTTTTCACCCTATTAATCATTTCACATTCATATTTTATTATTTAAAACAACATTTTCATTCATCATTTTAAATCTTAAAGTCACTCCAGAAGAGAAATATATTATTTTCAATGATTTTGTCTTGTGTAGTTAAAAGGATATTTCACCCAAAATGTAAATTCTGTCATCATGTACTCATTTTCTTTCCATCTTTAATATCTTCTGCACATGTTCTGCAGAAGATATTCTGCTTTAGCCAAAAATGAGAGAACATAAAAGAAGCTATTTCTCAAAATATCCTTTTCTTTTTTCATAATGAAAGGCCAGATTTAGATCCAATAAACTTCCATTGAATGGACAAAAAAACTACACACCACAAAATATCTTCTTCTGTGTTCCACAAAAGAAAGTTGTAAAGCGAATGACCTGGGAGTGTAAATGATGACAGAATTTTGGTGAACAATCCTTTAAATGCTATTACATCAAAGAGTTCAGAGATACGTGTTTTGAAAATGGAAACCTTTAATGAGCTGTAACTAATGCCGTGTTGCCTTGTTATCTTTTTATATTTCAAGAAATAATTGTAATGCAAGAGGGATTCTCTCCTGTAATTTTTTTTTTTTAGCTTGCCAAGGGGGAGCAGGCAAGGTGTTCGGTAAGTCTGTTCTGTTTGATGATGAATTGAACTCTTTAGAAACTGAATGAATATAGATAACTTCCTTCACCCACCTCCAACCCCAGCCCACCCTCTTCCCGCTTCTGTGCTCATAATGACTTGTTCAGCAACCATTAGGAAATGCATATGATGAAGAGGCTCCTCATATGCTTTCCAGACCAATGCTTAATAGAATTTTCCCCCAGAGTGGTCAATATCAATACCCTTATTCTATGATGGGATTGTTTTTTGTTTCTCATTACTGTCACAGGAATATAGATTGTGTTACTCTGTGTGTGCTGTTTTCCAGAGCTTTGCTATGCATGCTGTTGTTATATACTGTAGATGATGGTTTACTTTGTTCTGGTGGTTAAATGTTAATTAAAACATCTATTTTGTGTGCTTGGATATAGTGGAAGATACAGATGTTTTTACCAGTATTTGGCTTAAATCTCAATAAAGTGCTGCTCGCTTTTGGGAAGCAGCTGGAAAGGTGACTTTAACATACAGTAATTAGTATTTATTGTCTTACCACAACAAAAAATCTGTTTATGTTTATCCTGCTGCTGCACAAAGGCAGTTTTTTAATTTCTGAAAGCAATTAAGCCTGATTAATTCTCCATTACCCAAAGATCATCCAAAGAAGCATGCATCAAAGTGTTGCATAATTTGCCATGGGAAAAGCTGTTTATTTTGGTTAATGAAACATTCAGTTCTATCTGTAAGAAATAAACGCAATTTTACCTTGAGTTCACCCCTGAGTTATCATAATGGGAGGAGTCAGAGGCATCTATGGATTAAAGAAGTTTTTATTATTATATATATTTTATGGCACAAGAGTGTTGTTACTGGAAGAAGCAGAAAATGGATTGTTATATATAACATGCTCTTGGTGAATTTATTTTAGCAATTTGTTTTAAGGCTGTACAATGAATCGAAATTAAATAGCAAAGGCAATAAATCATGATTAGGCAGAAGCTGCGATGGTCATGTGTATCTTTCAGTGAAGCACGGTTCTATGATCAGTAGAAAATATCCATCCAAAGGCCAGTTATGAAGTGAATTTGGAGTTAAAATTTTTAAATGTGGTATTTTCACGTTTTCAGATGGAGCAGTATTTACTACACAGTGCCGTAGTTCATGAAGATACGCAAACAGCTGTAATTATGGAGAACGAGTTTATTGATTTCATAATCCTACAATTAAATCATCTTCGATGAACGTGATTTTTCATAGCTTGTCAGAGAACTATGACTCTGTTTAGTAAATGCTGCTCCACCTTAAAGTAGGTGATGGAAATTTACTGCTAATCACAGAACCGGCTTTACTGACTAAATGAGCATGACAATCGCGATTAATCATGTTTGATTAATCGTGCAGCCCTATTTTGTTTACAGTTTGTTTGCAGTATGATTGACAGAACCTTAGAGTTTTACAGCTTGCACATTGTGACTTCTGTGGTGGAGATCTACATTCTCTGAATTCAAGTGAACTCAAATGTTATGCACAAATATCGATATCAGGCAAAGCATACACATATAGCTTTCTTCTGTCTTTCTTCCTTCTACATTCTTTTTCCCTCTAAGTGTCTAAATCAATAAAACCGTGTCTCTGAATGCATGTTCTGAGCATCAGGTGTTGGGATATCAAATTGTGAAACTGAGCAAATATAAGAGTAGGATTTCTTGGAGTAGGTTTTATTGGATAGTGTCTTGCACATTCGTTCTCAAATCTTCGCTTTGCTCTCGTTTGTCTTCAGCTGTTTCTGTTCAGCTTAGCATTAACACCTGCATTTTCCCGTTTCCAGTACTACCAATAAGTGTGAATTCTGCAAGTGTTTCTGTGAAGTGGAATTTAAGAATATTCTTATAAGCAATCTTCTTTTTAGGAAAAGGAAATATAGGCCAGAATGATGACCAACAACCTGAACACTTGCAGAATTGCTCCCCACACTCTTAAAAATAAATGTTCCATGAAAAACCTTCAAAATCCATTAAACCTTTCCATAGTTTTCTTTGGGAAAACACTCTTTAGATAACTCGAATGTTCTTCACACTAAGAAAAAAAGTGCACTTTTGGAACATTTTCCCAAGTGTTTGATATTCTAACCCTTCACTAAGAACTACTGACAGAATTATATGGAATGTCATGTTAAACTGCTGTTTATGAATTTATTGTGGATGATAGTAAACAAACTATTGCTTTTGATAATAGAATTTCCCAACAAAACTGCACATGTGGAAACTTTGACCTGTATTTGTTGATCACTATCTGTTGTTTAGCAGTAATATACCATTGCTTTGTACAAATAACCTTTATATTCAATAAGTTTGCTCTCAAAAGACATTTAAATCTGATATTAACTGAATTTGACCTCAACTGCTAGGCACCAATGCTAAGCTGGGCCTCCGGTGCAAAGCCTGCAAGATGGGCATCCACAACAAGTGCCTGGATCGAGTTGGACAGCAGAGATGCATGGGGAAATTGGTGAGATATTTTTTTTTACTTTATTTGAATTGAGTGCTTTTTCCCTCACTTTGAAATTGAATGTGGAACTAAACGTATTCAGTGTTTGTTCGTTTGTTAATGAGGTTGTCCAATATTTGTTTATCATATGAAGAGGCTAATTAAGACATTACATAACAGATAGTGCTGCAATGAAAACACACTTCTCCGGTCTCCACTGATGGAGAAACCAAGTCCATACTTATAATTTGCAATATCACTTTCTTGGTGTTCCTCTGGCAGTAGGTGAAGATTTTTAGTGTGAGTGTTAAGATATGATACTCTTCACAGTGTTATTTTTGGTGATTTGAAGGTGTGATTCATCAGTCTCTTTTCCTTCCATGAATTTATGTGTGAGAATGAATGTTAGTGATTCTCCGGTGTGAACTAGAGAAAGTGAGAGAGAAGAAATATGGGAAAGTTGATACAGAATATCAAGATTCATCTATCAAGTAAACACCTCTGTGCTTTGCTCAGGGGACCCACAAGTCAAGACTCTTCTGGGAAATTCACACGCCCCCTCCACACACAGGGAAAAAAATGGCAAAAAGGAAAAAGTGCTAAAATTTCCATTGCTTTTCCCATGGCTTCAGTGCAGTACCGGAGTGAGTCAGGTTTCTCAGAGAAGGACTGAGTGACCTTGAGAACAAGTTCAGCTTTCTCAAAAACCTATTCCTATGTAGAAAGAAGCCATAATGCTAAAGACAGAATTGCTAAAATAAGAGATTGGATTAATAATGACATCAAGATATATTTATATATGTGCAGAATAAAATGTTTAAAGGGGCCATGACGTGGATTTTTGACCCGTTTACTTACAATGTTAATAGTTTTTTTGTCAAAAAAAATGTGTAAAAATGATTATTTTCAACCCTCTGTTTTTAAGGGGCGTGTCCTTTAAGCCTTCTCAATAATCAGCCAATAACCAATAACCAATCTTATGATTGGCTGATGTCATTGCATAGGAAGCAGTATCAATGCCCCCCCCCCCCATTGCTTTTAGGTGTTTTGACATCATGATCAAAATAAAATGGTCATTTCCTGACAATGCATTATGAAATAATTTACTTGTGGTTTGTGATGCATCTGCAGTCAGATCTAGTACCACTTCATCTTTCAACAAATGTTTCTTTGTGAATTCTCTATGACTTTGTGCCTCGTTAACAAAACAAAATGCTCTGATCAGTCCTCTGACACGATCCAGGGTGCTTATTGGTGGAGAGGACACAGAGTGATGAAGCCAATCAGTGTATGGGGATGATTAAGAGTCCATGATGGTCAGAGGCCATTGGGCAAATTTGGCCAGGATGCCGAGGTCACACGTCTACTCTTTTTCTAAGGACATCCTGTGATTTTTAATGACCATAGAGAGTCAGGACCTCAGTTTAACGTCTCATCTGAAGGACAGTGCTTTGTATAGTATACCGTCTTTACTATCCACTTGTTCCTTATGTTGGGATTCTTCTGATATCTATACAAAGACGCGAACACTCTCAGCATAATCAAGTGTCAAGCCGTTGAGAGGCTGAATGCCAGTGGGCGGGGCCTATGTTGAGAAGGTGACTATTCGTCAGTGTCTTGCTGGTACAAAGATCTCTTATATGGCAAAAGATCAAGACAATTTTGATTTCTCATGTTTTGACCCCTCTGTTCAGAAGTTTGGGGTCTGTAAGTTTTTATTTTTTGCATTTTTGAAACCCTAATTGTGAAATGTTATAACAGTTAAAAATTACTTTTTAATATATTTGAAATGTTACTTATATCACATGGTCCTATAGAAATCATTCTAATGTGCATTTTTATGATCTTTTTATTGATTTTTGAAAGAAGAACACAACAGAGCTGTGGGTAGAATGGCCTTTGACCAGCGTTTTTTTATTCTTAGAGTCCAGCACTTTTGGTTCTAGTACTATAGTATGAGCTCATCAACACAGGAAGTGGAAAAAAATGCTGTGATGGCACTTCAGACCATTTGGTGGGTTGAGACAACAAGTCTCCCAATGATGTAGTGGGCTCTCACAGATGGAAAATCTAGCTCTGGGGGGGTCAGGATTAAAAAGAGAACAACTCCCCACAGGATTCGCTTCTAATTCCACTTTTGCTCTAAAGTGGACAAGTTGCTATTTTTAAACTCTGCTTATTTCTCTTGGCTTGTCTGAGCAGTGAGAACCATTGAGCTATGAGTGCTTTTCAGAAAAGAGTGCTTAACTACCAGCATGACATGAGCTGAGTCCTGATTGTCAGTCAACCGTTACAACTCCCATTATGTGCAAGTGAACATCGCATGGTGTAGCTATTATTGTTCTTTTAGTTGGTTAAGCAAATTAATCACATGGAAGTTTTTCAGTGGAGTCACTTGATATTTTAGGGCGCTCACAGACATGGTGCACTCTTGTCAAATGCATTTATTAGCATCTACTTCAGCACTGAACATGTCTCTTTACACGCTTTCTCAGCGAGCTCATGGAGAAATGTGACGTACTGTAGCAGCACTAGAGAGCTTCTCTCTGGGTTCGAGTGGTACTTAAATTAGTCCCCAACCTAACGAAGAAGTCTTCAAGTAGATTTGTAATGCTGATGGCGTAGACACCCTGCCAGGACTCAAGACAACAAATACAAATAAGGGAATATTGAGCCTGGCTTCTTTCTTAGGGCTGTGTGTATGTGTGCTCCTGAATGCTAATTAAGCCATAGGAGCTCTTTTTTATTGATTTGAACCACTGAATCCCAGTGTTAATATATCTTAAAGGGTATAAAATCATTTGCCTCATTACCAGTCATTTATATGAACTTATTGACTGCTATCAGACTGATGATGTATTCATCATTAAAGTGTTGTTATCCTTAAGGCATGACAAAGCAGGAGTTTGACCAGACTTGAATCAAATACACACTAGTAATGCAGCAGTAAAACAGGACACCTGACCTTACATGAGAACACAATTAGAGACGTTTGTCTGTGTATATACTAGTCTATATGGCTGAGAAATATATAGGTAAAAATACACCTCAATATTTTTCAGTTGTTTAATGATATTTGATACATATTCTATATATATGTATTTGCTGTTAAATGGCTCATAGGAACCAAAACATCATAAAATAATCACAGCAGTTCTTTACAAATGAACACATGAAGAGTTATATTGAATAATTTTAATTTATATTATGCATCAATGACAATACATAATGAATAGCAATATTTACGAACTACGGTATTTATGTACTATTATTGCTAAAGCACTTTAATAGATGCAGAGATGTTCATTGACATTTTTGAGTGATGATGCAAATTAATTGTTAAATGAGACTTTGAATCAGTTAACTGCAACGACCAGTTTGAAATTAATCTGACACATTAGTTGTTTAGTCATCTCTGTATGAACAGTGTTTGAATGGCAAAACTGTCTACTGACAATCTGTATGAATTCCAATGGCCAAAAAGCACATTAAATTTGATGTGGTATTGTGTGTGTCTGAAGCTTGTGTCAGATGTGATTCTCACTCCTTTCAGTTTGAATCGTCTTGAAATTTCAGCATGCTAGCTGAGATTAAACAAAGAGAGGCACTTAACCTGAAACTATTTTTTAGAGTCTACAGTGCCAATGAAAGAAACAAACATATCTTGTTTACTTTACATCTGTATTTGATGTTAGTTTTATTTCATGATAATATACAGCTAACATTTTTCAGATTGAGAATAACTAGTGTTTTAAATATTTGATTCCCTTCTTTAGAATCAGAATCAGAAGAGCTTTATTACCAAGGATGTTTACACACAAGGAATCTGACTTGACGACAGGAGCTTCCAGTGTAGAAGAAAGTACAGACATAGTGCTGACAAACATGATAGTGCAGACATACATAGGGATAACACCATAGGTATGGAATAGCCTGAAACACTAATATAAGATAAAAATAACAACCTGAAATTAAAAAATGTACTACATACTGAAATCGAAGTATAGGAAAACAGTTCTACTGCAGCCACAGTGCTGTCCATGATGGTCAGTGGGGGGAGAGCAGGGGGGTTCCTCCTCAAGTCCACGATCATCTCCACAGCGTGTTAAGACTGCACCAGACAGCCAGCTCTTTAACCTCCTGTCTGTAAGCAGACTCGTATTTATTTAAATTTTTATTTTTATTTTATTTGACCTTTTTACATTTACTCGTATTTATTTAGCATTAATAGATAGTGTTTTATCTGTTGTATGATTTACATGCTCCCAGTGAGGTTACAAAAATTCCCATGGAAATCAACTCTGGGTATAAAAAAGTAAATGAAATCCATTGATCCTGTTTGTGTGATTGCAGCCTAAAGGTTTCCGGAGATACTCGAGCTCCCCTCTGCTGATTCAGGAACAGTTTGGCTGTATTAGGGAGGTGATGCCTATTGGTGAGCAACATGCAACATTTATTCATTCTTTTACTTCTGCACAGTATGCCATAGCATCACCAGCTTGAATATCCTGTTCACTGATATTTTGTAGTTTTTTGACATATCTTTTGTCCTAGCCTGTTGCAGTAAAGTTGACCCAGTGTATGAGACTCTGAGATTTGGAACCTCTCTGGCACAAAAGACCAAGCGGACCAGTGGATCAGAGTCACCACAGAGAAACTCTGTAAGAAACGCTTGTTCAGGACTCACAGTTTTCTTACCTTTTTAAAAAATACATCGCTCAAGTTAGTGTTTCTAAATTAATTATTTAAAATATCATTTTAAACTGTTTTTGTGACTTGAATTTTTCAAATATTCAAATAATATGTATTTTTTGGAAGTTGCATACTCTTATTTGATTGTGCATGTGGCAGTTTGAATAAATATAATAGTGTATGTGTGTGTGTGTGTGTGTGTGTGTGTGAGAGAGAGAGACTGGTCATAGTAAACATGAATCCATCATTTACCTGCAGGCAATCTGCTTCAGTTTAGGCTTTTAAAAAGATTGATAATGCATTTTAAAATGTGTTTCTGCTTGGCTGCTTGTGCAGAGAGTGAAGTGCTTGTGGTAAAAATGGTGATGATTATTATGATTCATTCAATAAAACACTCAAGAAAATTAAATTTAATCTCCTTGAGCTGCTCTCTGCTCAAGTCTTAATTCAGAATCAGGTCCATTATTTCCTCTCTACACAATACTTTTTTTGTTCTTCTATTAGAGGCATTATCACAGTTCGCAGTTTCTGTTATAAAACAAAAATGTTGTCACCATTATTTTATTTATAGCAATGTATTTGGCCCTTTTTTGTTTGTTTTTCGCAATTGTAGTATGTTAATACAAAGTTTACATTTTTTTTTGTACTCACATTGATTTTATCTGTGTGTGCATGTGAATGTTTAAACCATTTAATATGCAGTTACTACGGTTGTAAGGGAATCTAAGGGGCCCAGATGTAATGTTTTACTGCTTGAAACAAACACAGGCACACAAACACACCCTGGAAGGAAGTGATGGTCAGCTTCAGATAATGCCCCTCTAAAGCAAATATGACCAAAAAAGGGAGAGAATAAGAAGAAAGAGAGAGAGAAAAGACAGAGGACACAACATGACAGAATGAAGCTAGGATGAAATAAATCAAATTATTTACAAAATAAAGATAAGTTTGTTTGGCATTTAATAGATGTAACTCTCTGGATAATAAGCCGTTAATATTAATCTTTTCATGTTTATCAGACAAAGACATTTCTTAGGACATGTGTATGTGAGAGAATTCATGTGTTGTTATCATTTGTTCAGACCAGTGACGTGGCTCAGGTGCCAGAAGAAAAGACGGCCCACAGCAGTCGAGCTCAACTCACCAGGAAACCCAGTGACAACGGTAAGATCCCTGTTCGATGTAAAAAAAAAAAGATTCATAGTAAAATAATTATATTCAATAGTTAAATTCTACAATTTCCTAATCAAATACATGTTATATTCATTTATAAGCACTATTTATTGTTAAAGTGTGTCTAGAATAACCCCACCTATGATAAAACTGACCCAACAGACGGAGCTCTTGTGAATCTGATCTTCTATCCCACAATCCTTCTTTTGACTCCAAACTGCTAGCTTCTGATCAGACACATTGTTGAAACTCATTAGTGCTATATATAACATAACACACCGAATTGGATGGACTGTGATAGTATCAGGGAGATGAATGGTCTTGATCCGGGTGGTCTCTGGTTCATCACAGATTGACCCCAGCTTCAGTGAATGCCCACGACTGTGTGCTCTGGGAAGAGAGAAAGAAATGTAATCTCTGGTGCCACATAGGTGCCAGCATGACCGAGAAACTGGTATTTTTGGGTAATCAGTCCACCACTCTGAAAAATGACCCACTGCATCATTCATTTAAATTAACCTCATGCAAGGTTTATTCTGTCACGATCAACAGTTTTTACTCCTTGATTTTTCTTGTGTTGTGTGTTTTAGTTTTTGCACCAGTGGAGAATGGAACAGAACATTTTCATATTGCTGAAAGGAAATCAGAAGAATCACCTGTAAGCATTATAACATCTCTTTATGTAACACTTTTGAATAAGATACATAACATTTACTAAGCCATTATCCTGTGTCTATAATCAGCCTACACTACCAGTTTTCGGGATTCATTGATGAATAGAAAGATATAAAGATCGCCTTTTAAATGAAACTTTTGTAACATTATACACTATTCCATAAAAAAAAAAAGAAATGAATACTTTTATTTAGCAAGGATGCTAAACAAGTGATAAAGACATTTATAATGTTACGAAAGATTTCTAATTCAGATAAATGCTGTTCTTCTGAACTTTCTATTCATCAAAGAAAACAAAAACCTAATAGCTACTGAGCTTTAGACAGAAGTCTTAACAACTAGTCCTGGTGTCCCTTGTTTGTTTCCTTCTTAAAATAATTTTTTTTTATGGAGATTTCTGTGTAGCACCATTGCTTGAGACAGAGGTCATGATATTTCGGGCCTGAGGAGAATTATGCTTTTTATAATGATGCTTAGTCAGAATTTTAATTGTGTGGTGTCGATTCTTTCTGACGTTAATATGAAGCAGCTAGCTTCACTTCATTCACTCATGATTCTGTGTGAGGATTTAATGACATCTGAACTCAAAATTTCCCAGGAGCTGGTGGAAAAAGTCCAAATTTAAGTAACACCCCAACCTTAGCCAATATTTAAATCCTAGTAATGTTTGGATTGTGGAATAAATCTTTAACTATGACTTATATCTTCCTGGCTCCTGAATTCATTTTTTCACATAAAGGCTTGTATTTATATCAGACGGAGAAATATTCACTGTAAAGAGAGTAACTAGCCCCGCTGTCCCCTGCACACATTTTCAGAAGTAGTGTGTTGATTTGTGATGTCTCTTCCTGTTTTTGTCCCTGTGTGTTTAAACTGTAGTCAAACCGAGAGCTGAAGAGGGACCCTCTGCAGCTCAGTACTTATGTGGCTTTGTTTGAATTTACCCCCCAAGACAACCAAGACCTAGAAATGAGGTGAGAAGAATACATTTTTAGCTGCTGTTTTATTTATTTTGTGGTATCAACAGAAGATGCTAGTATTTTATTTAGTAACAGCTATTACGAATACACACTCACTAGAGCAGCACCAAGTTATTCAGTGTCACGCTGATTTGAATCTTCACACCTGTATCATGTGGTCATTTCCCTTTTCCCACCCAATTAGTTGTCATGGCAAAGCGCTGTCTGCTGGACAATATCCCGGTGATAACAGTTCACTCAGCATTTCTTAATATGCAGAACACATACTGTGTGCTTACCTACACTGCACGCTCTTGTTTAAACATGAATATTGATGGAAAAATGTTTTAAAAGTTTAGATGCTGACCTTGTGATTGAGGTGCAGTCAAACTTGCTTCAGCTTTTGTTATGAATACGGCAATAGAACAGGTTTTCTATTTTAATAATAAAAAGATAATGAATAAATGAAAGTGAATGGTGCACAGTATTACCAATGTAAATTTGCAATAAATGCAGTCTGTTTTGGTTCTTCATAACAGGCTGAATGTGGACTTAGACATACAGTGCTATAAATGAATAGCATTATAAAGTTAAAAGTCCATGAAAATTTAAACCTGTGGATCTGCCAGAGGAACAGCTTGTTCTGGTACTTTGATTGTGACTGCTGTGAGACTGATTCTGATTGCTCACACACACACTTCTCTTTACAATCATTCACACAGCAGCACGTTTCTTTAGGTTCAGGTATGATTCTCATAACATAACATGTTTTCTCATAACATAGTTTCATTCTGACCTTATGTAATGGCATGAAGCTATCGCAGAATTTCAGTGCAGCCTCATCAAGGCTTACATAATCATAAATTAATTTCAAATTTTATTTCCTACTATTGAAAGGGATGTTAGGTCTTAATGTCTGTCCTAATACATACTTCTCTCTTTACAGACCCGGAGATCGAATAATCCTGGCAGATGATTCCAATGATGACTGGTGGAAGGTACAATTATACACATTTGCAGAATATTTGATGAAAAAAGACTTCAATGGTTTAAACCTTGATTGTCTCCAAAATGTGACAATCGACATCAATGAAGGCTGGAAACTTTTTAAAACCACTTTTCAAATCTGAACTGATTTTACTAGGCATTATACACTTGCCGACTTTACAAATGGTTACAGATAAACACTGGGCATCACATACAGTACTAAATGACTGAGGACCACACATTTCCAGACTTTAAAGTTGTTCAGAACACAGCAAACTCATGTAAAAACATTGTGTTGGTTGAAAAATATATAACATATTTGATATTCTCTGACCGGATGGAATCTTTTAGCCTTGTTCAGACTGTCAGTCCATATCCTGTTTTTGTGAATTTGAGTTAATTGATTGACTGTCCACATTTTGTATCGCAACTGTTCAGATATGATTTGTTTATCCCATGGTGCTCTTTTATTTTAGTGTCTGCATTGATTTCTATAGCAATGATGTTGTGTTGGTATGGCTATGCTAATAACAACAATAACAACAATGACAACGTGATGCCATCGCCATCGGGTTATATTACGTTTTATGAGGCAGCAGCAGAAACTTAGGAAGCTGGAATGTGTGGCTTTATTCTATGCTGCTGTCTGTCATCTCAAAGAGCTGTGTAGACCAGCAGTATATTGTCATTTTCTGCTTTACTTGCACTTTGCAACAGCACAACCTTGTTTCTGCAAGGACATTCAGCATGTTTTCTACAAACAACATCTGATGTGTTTACATTTTACATGGCACGAGAAAGTCTCAAAATCTGATCTGAGCGGTCAGACTGAAACAGATCTTGATTTTAATTCTTTGGTATTCACACTTGTTAATAAGATCGCATTCCAAACGGATATGATTTCAAAATTGGATTTGGACTGACAGTCTGAACAAGACTATAGTATAGTCTGAAGCTAGAAAATCTGCAAACTGGCTCTGACTTCCTCCAAACTGTAAACCGGGGAAAGAATCTGGTCACAAATACATAAAAAGCAATACATAAATCATCATGTAATTTTAATAGAGCTATAATACTATTTAATATGGAGTTCACCACCAATACATCGGCAACTTGAGATTTGGTTGGTTCTTTTAAAATATTTCAAAACCGAATACATAGAAACTCTAATGGATTAGTCAAATGGAGAAAATGTGAAAAACCATTTCAGTGCTCTTCTCCAAGCATTTACAATTTCATGAGGACTGAAGCTTTCAAGCTTAAAAAAGGACACAAAAGCACCATAAAAAATAAATGAAGTCTACATGTATTTTATGGTATGTGTGTGCTATATTCCAAAAGTTTAAAGCTTTTGTGTGAGAAACAGACTAACATTTATGTCTAAATTATTGACAGTATTTTTCAAGACGAGTGACTGTGGGTTTAGATTTTGCTCTTGTGTATTTTGCCAACATTTTCCAGGGTGTGATTGAAGATAGAATAGGTTATTCCAGCATCCTTTGCGCATCAGGTGAGGGCGGGCGACAGGGTTTCAGATGTAACCGAACCTTCATTGGCTGTAAGGAGCAAGGGCAGATCAACCTGAAGGAGGGACAAGTGAGTAGCCTCTAATAATTTCCAACCCGGATTTCTCGTCCCAGACAGCTTGATAATGCTGCTGTATCGACACACTTTCAGATTTGTGTCAGCGGTGAGGACGAACACAATGGCTTCATCAGAGTAGCGAGTGGGAAAAAAGAGAGGATTCGTGCCCTGTGATGTCCTGGAGAATATATGAAGTGAAA